>NC_133289.1:14766464-14940462 GCF_005239225.2 Populus alba | reverse complement strand
TATGTCAAGGTGAAAAGGTTTCACTAATGGTGTTAAAATAGGTATAATAATAAACTCAATATGTATTTCCAATGTTTATATCGAAGAAAGTTTGTTATTAACATGCCTTATCTTTTTATCTTTACTCTTAATACCTTGCTTGTTAAATGGTTAATCTAGATTTGTGTTATATAACACTTGGTATAGCAAAATGCTTGGCACTTTCATACCCAACCGTATGGTATAACCTACACATGTGCTATAAAAGGAACTTGATTTGTTGTTAACATAAGTTAGCATCATGAATTCCTGACAATATTTAAAAGTTTGGTGTTACTTAAATAAGATAATTTAATATGATCATGTTAAAAAAGTATAATGAATTATTAAGGATAAATCATCCAATTGGAACCTACTTTGTGTTGTGGTTTCTAGTTGATTAATAAAAGAGTTTATACTATACTTATTTCTAATACTATTAGTGGATCCTCTAACCTTGACATTTTTTTTTCATTTGTTAAATACTCACATTAATCTTACATCTCAAAGTCCTCTTTAACTTATTATTATTATTATTTTGTAATTTATATAGTCACCTTCCTGTGGTTCGACCTCAGTCTTGCCGGGTTATTTTATTACTTCAACACTCCTACACTTGGGAGAAGACATCAATCTTTTGGTTGTGTCACTCGCCCAAAGGAATGACCATCCTTTCTTAGGCACACCCATATCCTTCCTTGGCATGCCCCAGGGAATGACCACATCCCTTATTGGGATGACCACATCCTTCCTTGGCATACCTAAAGGAGTGACCATTCTCTCTTGGCATGCCTGACACGACCAAAAGATTGATGTCTTCTCCCAAGTGCAGGGAGTGTCAAAGTAAATAAATAACCCGGCAAGACCGGGGTTGAAACCATAAAGAGGTTAATTGTATTATAAACAACAACAACAACAACAACAACAGACAATAATAACAATTAGTAATAATAATAATTCTCAATACATGGCGTTGTTATAGTTGAGAATGATCTAAAAGATTGGGTCATAGGTTTCCAGCCTATATACTGAGTTTATGAAAAGATCAAAGAGATATATTATATAATATAAACAGATTTCTGATGCGAATGAAACAAGGCAAGACCAACAATGTCAGGATCCTTGATCAAACACAAAGCATACTTAACATACATAAAATATAACAAGAATGTAAATAGTAGTAGTAGTAGTAGTTAAAAAAAAAAAGGAGGAAGAAATTAATGAGAACTTTTGAGATGGAAGATTACTGCAAGGATTAAACAATGATAAAAAAACAAAAGTCAAGGTTAGAGGATCCACTAATGGTATTTCAAACAAGTATATTATAAACTCTTATTACTCAATTTGGAAACCACACACGAAGGAGGTTCCAATCGGATGATTTGTCATTAATAGCTCATTATAAATTGTTAACATGATCGTATTAATTATCTTATTTACGTAACACCAAACTTTTAAATATTTTCAGGAATTCATGATGCTAACTTATATTAACAACAAATCAAGTTCCTTTCAAAGCACAGGTGTGGGTAACACCATACGGTTGGGCTATAAGAGTGCCAAGCATTTGTTGTACCAAGTGTTATACAACACAAATCTAGATTAACCATTTAACAAGCAAGGTATTAAAAATTAGTAAGATAAAAAGAGAAGACATGTTAATATTAAACATTAAGGTCCATGTTGAGTTTATACTATACTTATTCTTACACCATTAGTGTAACCTTTTCACCTTGACATAATAAACTTAGCTAAACATAATGAAGAAGAGAAACATAAATAAACAAAACAAGAACATAAATAAGATACAAGCTAACTAAGTAAAGGAAAGGAAATGAAAAGCATAAACAAGATATTAATGAAAGCAAAACTTAAGAATTACAAAAAATATAAAGAGAGAGAGGAAGAGCAAGTTCTTGATCTGAACCATCAAGCCCCCAAATGCATGGAAAATGCCTCCTTTTATAGGCCAAAATTTGGAATTATTGATTTGATGACTAATTATTGAGTGGGTGGCCAACTCTTGACTTGGTGAAAATCCTTATCTTCTTGTCTGAATAAAACGAAATTGTTAGCATCATAACTAGGACCACTTGAAAACATGACATTTGTAAGAAATTGACTCAGCTTTCCAGGAAAAAAATGGAGGTCATTTGGACTTCTAGAACTCTAGATATGGGCTAAACACTAAACAGTGTTCAGGCTGCAGGAAAGATTTGGACTTCTCTGTTGTTGCTATAATTTGGACTTGCAAACGGCCTTCTTAAATCTTGGTGTCCACATGAAAGAAAAACAATTTTTTGTTCTAATGTTTAAGGTTAATGACACGACCAAAAGATTGATGTTTTCTCCCAAGTGCAGGAGTGTCGAAGTAATAAATAACTCGGCAAGACCGGGGTCAAACCACAGAGAGGTTAATTGTGTAAATTATAAATAACAAGACAACAATAACAACAACAACAACAACAATAACAACAATAATAACAATAATAGTAATAGTAGTAGTAATAATAATAATACTCAGTACGTGACATTGTTATACCTGAGAATGATCTAAAAGATCGGGTCACAGGTTTCCTGCCTATATACCGAGTTTATGAAAAGATCAAAGATATATATTATATTAATATAAACATAATGTAAATAATAATAATAATAATAATAATAATAATAATAATAGTAGTAGTAGTAGTAGTTAGTAGTAGTAGTAATAGTAGTAGTAGTAGTAGTGTGTAGTAGTAGTAGTAGTAGTGTAGTGTAGTAGTAGTAGTAGTACTACTACTAATAATAATAATAAAAGAAGATGAAGAAATTAATGAGAACTTTGAGATGAAAGATTAATGTAAGGATTAAACAATGATAAAAATAAATGTCAAGGTTAGAGGATCCACCAATGGTATTTCAAACAAGTATAGTATAAACTCTTATTACTCAATTTGGAAACCACACACGGAGGAGGTTCCAATCGGATGATTTGTCATTAATAGCTCATTATAAATTATTAAGATGATCATATTAATTATCTTATTTACATAACACCAAACTTTTAAATATTGTCAGGAATTCATGATGTTAATTGATGTTAACAACAAATCAAGTTCCTTTCATAGCACAGGTGTGGGTAACACCATACAGTTGGGCTATGAGAGTGCCAAGCATTTGTTGTACCAAGTATTATACAACACAAATCTAGATTAACCATTTAACAAGCAAGGTATTAAGAATTAGTAAGATGAAAAGATAAGACATGTTAATATTAAACATTAAGGTCCATGTTGAGTTTACACCATACTTGTTCTTACACCATTAGTGTAACCTTTTCACCTTGACATAATAAACTTAGCTAAACATAATGAAGAAGAGAAACATAAATAAACAAAATAAGAACATAAATAAGATACAAGTTAACTAAGGAAATGAAAGGAAATGAAAAGCATAAACAAGATATTAATGAAAGCAAAACTTAAAAATTACAAAACATATAAAGAGTGAAATAAAGAGCATGAACTTGATCTGAACAACTAAGCTCCTAAATGCATGGCAAATGCCTCCTTTTATAGGCCAAAATTCGGAATTATTGATTTGATGACTAATTGTTGAGTGGGTGGCCAACTTTTGACTTGGTGAAAATCCTTATCTTCTTGTCTGAATAAAACAAAAATGCTACCATCAGAACTTGGTCCACTAGAAAACATGAAAGTTGTAGGAAATTGAATCAGGTTTCCAGGAAAAAAATGGAGGTCATTTGGACTTCTAGAACTCCAGATGTGGGCCGAACACTGAACAGTGTTCGGGCTGCAGGATAGATTCGGACTTCTCCGTTGTTGCTATAATTTGGACTTGAAAACGGCCTTCGTAGATCTTGATGAAAACATGAAAGTTGTAGGACTATGTCTTACTGAATCTGTGTAAAAATTTGAGATCATTTGGATATCTAGAACTCAAGATATGACCTAATTACCAAACAGTGTTCTAGTTTGGACTGCACCAACATCTCTTTTCTAAGTTTGGCCCTCTCTTTGTCCTTTCAATTTCCATACTTGAACTCATCAATCAATCCTTTGATTTATGTGATTGGCCTAAATTTAAGATGAACATTTACCATATATTAGGGCATTTTATTGTATTAGACTTGTTATTATAAAACATGCTTTAGTTAAGGAGTTATTGATACTTTAAGTGCAAAATAATGATATAAAACCTTGATAAATATGCACTTTTAAGTACTAATCAGTTAACTTCCTTGGGTTAGGATTATTTTATACACACACACACACACACATATATAACTTAAAACACAATGCATCTTTAACCCATGTAACGAGCTTTCGGCTAAGATGCGTCTCAAGAGTCACTTTAACAAAAGAACTCCTTTTACTCTACCATCCTAGTAACAACAGTTTTGTAAATAGTTTATGAAATAGAAAACACATGGTTTTTTTTAAGATATCAACTAATACCCTTTCCCCCCAACCAAAATGAGACATTGTTCTCAACGTCTTAAGGTAGAAAGATAGAGTATAGAAGACATCACTTGAAATAGCAAACATTGACAAACCTGAAACACACTTAAATAAATATAAGAAACAACAAAACACATAATAGAACCAAAAGACACAAATATTTACAAACACAGGATCAAATCCAATCTAATCTTTTAACGGCTTACCTTAGTTGACCAATTTATACGACTCATGGAGGGATTAATTACAGGGATGAAATATTATAGTTGGTCAATCAATTGTTTAGTAGTAGCAGCAAAGATTATGATTTGTCATGATGAAGATGTTAGAAATTCCTGTTCCACAACATGATCAAGAAAAGACAACAACTTATCATAAAAACCATTAACATTTAACAAACGCATGGGTTTATGGTGAATATGGAGTTGGGCCCAAGAGGAAATATGAAACATCTCTTCCAATGTGCCCAGACCACCTGGTAAGGCAATGAAGGCATCAACATGGTTAAACATTGCATTCAGTCAATCAGACATTGTGGGGACCTGTAATTCCTCTCTAATTGTTTTTCCAATGATATCCCCTTGTGCTAAAGCTTTGGGGACTACCTCTAAAACTTGACTACCTCCTAAGAATACAGCTATTGACACTCCCCCTATTAACCCAAGGTTGCCTCCTCCATACATTAAATGAATCTTTCACTCATCTAGACCTGACCAAGATGATTTGCTGATTCTAAAAACTCTTTTTCTTTCCCAGGACTGGATCCACCAAAAACACAAATATTGTTTATGTGATGACTTAAGGAACCTGCCATTTCTACACACTTCTATATTTGATGAATGTATGGGTTGAGTAGAAATGAAAGGAAGGAAGAGAAGAATTTATAGATGAGAAATTGAAAATGCAATCATACCACCTATACGTAGGCTAGCCGTATTCTCTCTCTCTCTCTCTCTCTTTATTTATTTATTTTGAAAAAGCATGTGTATGTACAGGTAGTTGTGATTGTGGCTCACATCTTTCCTTGGTTTTACATCTACGAACGACTTAAATGCCCTTTGTGGGTCGGGATAGGCTTCCCATCTAGTTTTCTTAAAAACTAGCATACAAGGTCTTTTTTAGTCAGATTCCAAGACTAAGTCGAGCATGTTCTTTATGGAATTGTGGTCATAAATCATGAATTGCATGATGCACATCTCCACTAGGGTGCATCTCAAGAGTCAATAGAAGATTATCTAAAGACCCCTTACTCAGGCCATCCTTAATGAATTGTATTTTATCTTCACGATTTATAGATATCCTTCCTAAAGAATGACATATCGCATTACAAGTCCATTTGGCACATCTGTGACAGACTTTTAGTCGTTTTGCACAACGTTTCTTTGCAAAAGTGCTTTTACCTATTCCAAGCATGTGTGAAATGAAAAATTAGAGGACTCACCTGATAATCAGACCTTTACTTCAATCAGCCAACGAATATCTTCAGGAATTCCATGATTCATTAACAACCTCAATCTTGCACATCTAGCACGATAAATTTTTGTAATCGCATTATGAGGCAGAGTGGGAAAATACTTTTTCAATTTTTCAAGAGTGGTGTCCATTTTCAAATGATAATTGGAGGAGAGATTCAAAGAAACGATAAAGAGTAGAGAATTGCACAAATATATACACAGATATCAGTTATCATGGGAAACTGAAAGAACCGACTTAAGAGTCACGGAGTACCGTTATCCGCCATTTGACCGGGGTGAGAGACACTAGCAAAACAAAAGTCATATAAAAACAATGTGAGAAAAAGAATCAATCTTTATATACAGGATCACCCAATTCATTATAGTCATTTTCAACTGAAAAATTATCAAAATAAACTTTCAAACGATGGCCATTTACCTTGAAAACATTACCATTCATTGGATTTTCGATATCACATGCCCTATATGGATACACATGTTTCACAATAAAAGGACCGCTCCATCTTGATCTTAGTTTTCCAGGAAATAAATGGAGTCGAGAATTATAAAGCAAGACTTTTTAACCAACATTGAATGTTTTTCTCAGTATTTTCTTGTCATGAAACTCTTTGATTCTTGCTTTATGAATTCTTGAATTGTCATATGCATCATTTATTATTTCCTCAAGCTCATTTATTTGTAATTTTCGCAGCTGACTAGCATCATCAATGTTTGAATTGAAAGCTTTAATAGCCCTATAAGCTGTATGTTCAATTTCCACAGGTAAGTGACAAGGTTTTCCATTTACTAGTCTATATGGTGACATACCTAATGATGTTTTATAAGCAGTTCCATAAGCCCAAAGTGCATCATTAAGTCTTAAAGACCAGTCTTTCCAATTAGGATTCACTGTTTTCTCCAAAATTTGTTTGATCTCCCTATTAGCAAGCTCTACCTGTCCACTTGTCTGAGGGTGATAAGGGGTGGCAACTTTGTGTGTGATTCCATATTTCTTCATTAAAGACTGAAATGGCTTGTTGTAGAAATGTGTTCCACCATCACTTATCATGCTGCTAGGGATTTCCAAATCGACTTAAAATGTTTTCTTTCAAAAACTTTATCACTGTTTTGTGATCATTGGTTCGACATGGAATTGCCTCTATCCATTTTGAAACATAATCTATTGCGACCAATATATACACGAAACCAAATGATGGAGGAAATGGACCCATAAAATCTATACCCCAACAGTCAAAGATCTCAATGACAAGAATAGGATTTAAAGGCATCATGTGATGTTTTGAAATAGATCCCAACTTTTAACAATTTTCACAAGTCTTGCAGAATGCATGTGAGTCCTTGAACATGGTAGGCCACTAAAATCCACTTTATAAGATTTTTGCAGTTGTCTTTCTTGATGAGAAATGATCCCCACATGCCTTAGAATGACAAAATTTAATGACACTACTTACCTCATTGTCAGGAATGCATCTTTAAAATATTTGATCAGGACAATATTTGAATAAATAAGGGTCATCCCAATAAAAGTTCTTCACTTCATTCAAGAACTTTCTTTTGTCTTGGGTACTCCAATGAGCTAGCAATTGTCCTGAAACAAAAAAAAATTAACAATATTAGCAAACCAAGGCATTTTAGAGACAGAAAATAAAGATTCATCAGGAAAGTAGTCATCGATTGGTGTGATGTCAGATCTCGAATCGGTTGTCAATCTTGACAAATGATCTGCGACAACATTTTTGGTGACTTTCTTGTCTTTGATTGTGATATCAAATTCTTGAAGT
Source organism: Populus alba (assembly GCF_005239225.2). NCBI lineage: Eukaryota > Viridiplantae > Streptophyta > Magnoliopsida > Malpighiales > Salicaceae > Populus > Populus alba. Next base: position 14,932,725 of record NC_133289.1, on the reverse strand, counting down.
AACAAAATCCACTACACCAATCTAGCCTTAGAATCTTTCTTAGAGAGAAGATATTTCAATGCTGCATGATCACTAAAAACAACAACGGGTGAGCCAACAAGATAAGATCTGAACTTGTCACATGCAAATACTACTGCAAGTAATTCTTTTTCAGTGGTAGTGTAATTCATTTAAGCACTATTTAAAGTTTTACTTGCATAGTAAATCACATAAGGTTTCTTATCTTTCTTTGTCCCAAGACAACACCCACGACATAATCACTAGCGTCACACATTATTTCAAAAGGTAGTGACCAATCAGGAGGTTGAATGATAGGATTAGAAGTAAACAAGCTTTTAAGTTTAACAAAGGCTTTTTCACATTGTTCAGTACATTCATATACATTTTTCTTTGTTAGAAGGTTACACAATGGTTTAGATATTACACTAAAATCTTTGATGAACCTTCTGTAAAAACCAGCATGTCCTAAGAATGATCTAACATCTTTAACAGATTTTGGTGTTGGTAAGTTGACAATTAACTCGATTTTAGATTTATCAACCTCAATTCCTTTCGATGAAACAATGTGACCAAGTACAATGTCGCTTGTTACCATAAAGTGACATTTTTTCCAATTCAGTACAAGATTCTTCTCTTTACACCTGGTCAAAACCTTTTCCAAGTTAGTTAAACAATCATCAAATGAATCACCAAAAACAGAAAAATCATCCATAAAAATCTCAAGAAAACGTTCAACCATATCACTGAATATGCTAAGCATGCATCTTTGAAACGTGGCTGGTGCATTATATAACCCAAAAGGCATTCTTTGATATGCAAAAGTACCAAATGGACATGTGAAAGTAGTCTTCTCTTGATCTTCCAATGCAATTTCAATTTGATTTTAACCTGAATAGCCATCTAGGAAACAAGAAAATTCATGACTTGTAACTCTTTCTAGGATTTGATCCATGAAAGGTAAAGGAAAATGATCTTTACTAGTCATTGAATTAAGTTTCCTATAGTCAATGCACATACGCCAACCAGTAATAGGATAAATGATTCTATTATCTAGAAGCTTAATGACTTCATTTTTCACTACTTCTTTCATATTAGGATTAAGCCTTCGTTGCATTTCTCTAGAGGGTTTAGCATTTTCCTCCAAATAAATCTTGTGTGTGCAAATCAAAGGGTTAATTCCTTTTATGTCAGCTATGGTCCATCCTAATGCATTTTTGTGCATTTTCAGAGTCTGTAATACCTTACCTTCTTGATGTGCATTAAGTTTGGAAGAGATTATTACCGGAAAAGTTTCATTTTCTCTCAAAAATGAGTATTTGAGATTAAATGGTAACGGCTTCAAGTCATTAAGTCACTAGGACTGTTACTGGTTGGCGCATGTGCATTGACTATAGGAAACTTAATTCAATGACTAGAAAAGATCATTTCCCTTTACCTTTCATGGACCAAATCCTAGAAAGAGTTGCAGGTCATGAATTTTACTGTTTCCTAGATGGCTATTCAGGTTACAATCAAATTGAAATTGCATTGGAAGATCAAGAGAAGACTACTTTCACATGTCCATTTGGTACTTTTGCATATCGAAGGATGCCTTTTGGATTATGTAATGCACCAGCCACGTTTCAAAGATGCATGCTTAGCATATTCAGTGATATGGTTGAACGTTTTCTTGAAATTTTTATGGATGATTTTTCTGTTTTTGGTGATTCATTTGATGATTGTTTGACTAACTTAGAAAAGGTTTTATGCAGGTGTGAAGAAAAGAATCTTGTACTAAATTGGGAAAAATGTCATTTTATGGTAACAAACGGCATTGTACTTGGTCACATTGTTTCATCGAAAGGAATTGAGCTTGACAAATCTAAAATCGAGTTAATTGCCAACTTATCAACACCAAAATCTGTTAAAGATGTTAGATCATTCTTAGGACATGCTAGTTTTTACAGAAGGTTCATCAAAGATTTTAGTGTAATATCTAAGTCCTTGAGTAACCTTCTAACAAAGGATAATATTTTTGAATGGACTGAACATTGTGAAGAAGCCTTTGTTAAACTTAAAAACTTGCTTACTTCTGCTCCTGTCATTCAACCTCTTGATTGGTCATTACCTTTTGAAATAATGTGTGACGCTAGTGATTATGTCGTGGGTGCTGTCTTGGGACAAAGAAAAGATAAGAAACCTTAATATGATTTACTATGCAAGTAAAACTTTAAATAGTGCTCAAATGAATTACACCACCACTGAAAAAGAATTACTTGCAGTAGTATTTGCTTGTGATAAATTCAGGTCTTATCTCGTTGGCTCACCTATTGTTGTTTTTAGTGATCATGCAGCATTGAAATATCTTCTTTCTAAGAAAGATTCTAAGGCTAGATTGGTTCGGTGGATTTTATTACTTCAAGAATTTGATATCACAATCAAAGACAAGAAAGGCACCGAAAATATTGTTGCAGATCATTTGTCAATATTGACAACAGATTCAAAATCTGACATCACACCAATCGATGACTACTTTCCCGATGAATCTTTATTTTTCGTTTCTATGATGCCTTGATTTGCTAATATTGTTAATTTTCTTGTTTCAGGACAATTGCCAGCTCATTGGAGTACCCAAGACAAAAGAAAGTTCTTGAACGAAGTGAAGAACTTTTATTGGGATGACCCTTATTTATTCAAATATTGTCCTGATCAAATATTTCAAAGATGCATTCCTGACAATGAGGTAAGTAGTGTCATTAAATTTTGTCATTCTGAGGCATGTGGGGGTCATTTCTCATCACGAAAGACAACTGCAAAAATCTTACAAAGTGGATTTTATTGGCCCACCATGTTCAAAGACTCACATGCATTCTGCAAGACTTGTGAAAATTGTCAAAAGTTGGGATCTATTTCAAAATGTCACATGATGCCTTTAAATCCTATTCTTGTCATTGAGATCTTTGACTGTTGGGGTATAGATTTCATGGGTCCATTTCCTCCATCATTTGGTTTCGTGTACATATTAGTCGCAGTAGATTATGTTTCAAAATGGATAGAGGCAATTCCAAGTCGAAACAACGATCACAAAACAGTGATAAAGTTTTTGAAAGACAATATTTTGAGTCGATTTGGAATCCCTCGAGCCATAATAAGTGATGGTGGAACACATTTCTGCAACAAGCCATTTGCTTCTTTAATGAAGAAATATGGAATCACACACAAAGTTGCCACCCCTTATCACCCTCAGACAAGTCGACAAGTAGAGCTTGCTAATAGGGAGATCAAACAAATCTTGGAGAAAACAGTGAACCCTTGTTGCGATGTCGTGGTCGCACAAATTAAATACCCTAGCTTCAAACACAACACACAAGATAATATAGAGCAAGCAAGGGGTCGATCCCACGAGGAAGATTTAGTTCAGATTTTTATGCAATACGTTATGCAATTTAGGGGGGTTGGATGTTATATAGGCTAAAGAAAAAATAAAACAAAAAACTATCAAACAAAATTTAATAAGATCAGAAAATTATCAAGAGAACAAACCTTGGTCGCAATCACACATCCACCTATAGAAATCAGAACTGATCCTTGAAACGAAATTCCAGTTTATATTCTGAATTTTTATCTTTTCTTAACGTTGGTTAATTAACGGATCCGCCGTATAACTAACCCTAACCAACAAATAATCACAGTGTCCGCACTAATGATTTAATCCAATGGCAGCCTTAAGATCTAGATAAATTCATTATCTTAACAACTAAGTTGTCTGCTATATGTTGCTTTGATCGAATGTTCTCCCTAAGATTAATAACGTAGATCCGCTACAATTATTAAACTCAGTTGCTTCACAAGTTCATATACCACAACTCCGGTTTTGATATCAAACTTAGCAATAAATTGTCTATAATAATAACTTAGAGTCCGCTCTAGCAATTAAAATAAAACAATCATAGGAAAAATAAGCATAGGAGAACAAACATATTCATCATATAAACTGAAAAGAAAAGGTAGAATAGATCTCACAGTTCTTGAAATCCGAAGGTTTCCGTGTCCTTGCAACCAAGAAAATGAGTTTAGCCTTGCATGTTTATTGAACAACTAATCAAAAAGATGGAAGAATGCATGATTTAGGGTTTCTTAGAGTAGGGGGCGTTTTTTCTCCTCTTGGGTGGCTGCCCCCCTTCTCTTCTCTCATTCTTTTTATACGCTAGGAAACCCTAATCTCTATTTTACAAAATAGTCCTCCCTTAAGTAGACAATTTACATTTAAGTAGTTCAATAACTATTTTCCTAAAAAAGGAGAAATAAATTTGCATGAAATCTTCAAGCTTTGACTTAGAGGAGCTACATTGCTGAAATAAAAACTTGGATGTCGGTTTAGATGCTTCGGAATGTAATCTACACTCGTTTCTTCACGAAACCTGTTTGCTGGCAGAATTCAGTTGTCATCTTTGAAAAAATCATATCTCCCTCATATGACATCTTTTTTGGCTGCAATTTGGAGCGTTTATAGACCTTTGAGTCAGGAATCCAAACCAATTGAGTTTGCATCAATTGGACTTTTGTATCTCTATATATTCAAGTCGGACTGACCAAAGGTCAACACTGGCAGATTGCGAGATTTGACTTTAAAAGCTGTGATTTCCATGCTCTTCCTTATTTTATTGTCTTGCCTTATATTTCTAGAAAGGTATGGATGTTAGCTTTTTAATGCCACTGGAATCACTTCATTTCGACCTTTAGAGCTCACGTTCTGCACAAAACATCGACTGAACGTCAAATCTGCCCAATTACCTTCAATTTACTCCTTTTTGCATCTTTCATCCAAAAGTGCCTTCAAAACATAAAACAAAGAATATCAAGGCATTTTATATATAAAAACATAGGCAAAACACTAGTTAAATGTGGGTGAAACTATCGAATAATATGGTTGCATCAAATACCCCCACACTTAGCTCTTGCTCGTCCTCAAGAAAGGATAGGTAAAATCAAATCAAAGTTAAATTAAATCAAATCATTATGACCAATCTCCTAATCTCCCATCAATATCCAAGAATATATATGCATTATAAACAAGAACACAATTAAGAAGGATAAAGAGTATAAATTTTCATGAATTTATTTACATGCAAACTTCAAAACTCAATTAATTGCGGGATTTAAATGAAATCTATGTCATGCCAAAGTGATAGGTCCTCTCATTGATATACACTCCAACACTCACGTGTTTAGGGCTTATGTGTTTAAATCTCTCAAATTCAATCAATGAATATGTTCTACCATAAGCTTGCTCTTCAATCTCATCTCCATTACTAACATATTACAAGCAATGCATGAATCAAAAGGTCTTATTTCCGGTTGTAATGGGGCTAAGGTTAAGGTGAGGTAAAAGAGAGTAAAAGAGAAGGTTCAAACCAAAGAAAGTAGAGCATTCTAAAAAATGATATTTCAAACAAGATATTCCATCAAAGCACATAAATTTTCCATCTTTAATCACCAATGCTTAACTTTTTTTTTTTCAAGCTCTTTCAACATAAAATCTTAAGAACATAAAAGGAACATTTCTTTCTTTCTTTCTTTCTTTCTCTTTTTTTTTTTTGTATTTTTTTTTTGTTTTTCACCTTGGTAACTTGCCCATATTTTCATCAAGCATCACTTCTTCTTTCTTTTCACATAATTTCCAACCATAATTCCATAAGATATCACAAGTATATGCTCTACTAATCCTTGGCCAGGGGAAAGGAAAACATATATAAAGTTAAGGCTTATACATGGATAAAGCAAAGAAACGATAAACAAGCTCAAAAAGGGCTCACTAAGGATAATATGCTTTAGGTTGGCTTTTTTTTTTTTTTTTGGCTCAAGTGATTAAAATTCCTATTGCCTTTATCATCTCCATGTATATGTGTAATGCGAATGTAATCTCAACAAGATATGAAGCAAGTTCTAGAGATGCATATCATTGAAAGAATGCACAATCAAAGAATATAATGTTGAAGGCTCAAAAGCTTGCATTGGTATTACACTATAAAGTCAACATGGCATATTCTCAAAGTCAATCCCTAAACCAATTAAACCTTAAAATTTGCATGCATACTCCTTCATTTGATTTATATCTTCATCTATCTCAATTAATTCTCATAAATAATACTCATATTCTCAAAAACCAATGGGAGTTAAAAAGATCAAACATAATTTTTTTTTTTAAGAACAACAAAGAAAACTAAAATAAGAAAACCAAAATTCTCTCAATACCCCCACACTTAAAACACAACATTGTCCTCCATGTTGAAATAAAAGCAAAGGAACATAAGAGAATGACATAAAATAAATTAAAATGCAAAAAAATAAAAGATAACGAAAAAGAAAGCAAATCTGATTTTTTTTCTTTTTGTGCTGGGTTGCCTCCCAGTAAGCGCTTTTGTTTTATATCATTGGCTTGACATTTGGCATACTCATTCTTCATAGATTGGTTCAGCTAACTCTACAGAAGCGGTGAGTTCTGTCTTCCAACCTTCATAGAAAGGCTTCAAACGATGCCCATTTACCTTGAGTACTTTGTTGGTTTCTAAACTTGTAATTTCAACTGCACCATAAGGAAAACCATTAGAAACAACAAAGGGTCCAATCCAACGGGAGCGCAACTTTCCAGGAAAAAGTTTCAAACGCGAATGATAAAGAAGGACTTTGTCCCCAACATTAAATTCTTTTCTTATAATCATTCGGTCATGGAGACTCTTAGTCTTTTCTTTGTAAATCCTTGCATTCTCATAAGCATCATTTCGAATCTCTTCCAACTCTTGCAATTGCAACTTTCTTGCAATCCCAGCAGCATCATAATCCATGTTACATTTTTTAATGGCCCAAAAAGCTTTGTGTTCAAGCTCCACCGGTAGATGACATGCTTTTCCATAAATCATCCTATAAGGTGACATTCCTATAGGTGATTTGTAAGCAGTCCTATAAGCCCAAAGTGCATCACCAAGTCGTAGACTCCAATCTCGCCGGTTGGGTTGCACTGTCTTCTCCAAAATGGACTTGATTTCTCGATTTGAAATTTCAACTTGGCCATTTGTTTGAGGATGGTATGCCGTGGAAGTCCGATGAGTCACATGATATTTGCGTAACAATGCTTCCATTGAACGATTGCAAAAATGAGTACCACGATCACTAATGATAGCTTTAGGGATTCCAAACCTGTCAAATATATGAGTCCTGATAAAATCTAAAACAACCTTAGCATCGTTAGTTCGTGTGGCTTTTGCCTCAATCCATTTGGACACATAATCAATAGCAAGAAGGATATAAAGATTGCCAAAAGAAGAAGGAAATGGACCCATAAAATCAATACCCCAAACATCAAAAATTTCACTTACAATAATATTCATTAAAGGCATTTGATTCTTATGAGTGATATTACCTGTTTTTTGGCATTTTTCACATGATTTGCAAAAATGATATGCATCCTTAAAAATAGAAGGCCAATAAAAACCACTTTCAAGTACCTTATGGGCCGTTCTTTTTGCTCCAAAATGCCCACCACAAGAATGAGAATGACAAAAGGTAAGAATGGAATGAAATTCATCTTGTAGTACACATCTCCTAACTACTTGATCCACACAAAATTTCCACAGATAAGGAGTATCCCAAAAATAATATTTAGCATTAGCTCGTAACTTGTCTTTTTGGGATGTAGACAAACTTGGAGGGAATTCTTTGGTGACTAAATAGTTCACCAAATCAGCATACCATGGTCTTGTAGAGGAATGTAACACATACAACTGCTCATCAGGGAATGTCTCTCGTATTGTTTCGGTTTGTATATCCTTAGTCCTTAGTCGGCTCAAGTGATCAGCCACATGGTTTTCGGCACCTTTTTTGTCTTTAATCTCAAGATCAAATTCTTGTAAAAGCAAGATCCACCTAATCAATCTTGGTTTGGACTCCTTTTTCTTCAAAAGATACCTTAAAGCTGCATGGTCAGTAAAAACAATGACTTTTGTACCAAGTAGATATGACCTGAATTTTTCAAGAGCAAACACTACTGCAAAAAGTTCCTTTTCAGTTGTATGGTAATTGCATTGTGCTCCGTCCAACATGCGGGAAGCATAAGCGATAACATGCAAATTCTTCCCTATTCTTTGCCCAAGGACAACCCCTATCGCATAGTCACTCGCATCACACATTATCTCAAAAGGCTTATCCCAATTTGGTGGTTGGATGATAGGTGCAGATGTGACACGCTTTTTAAAGCTCATCATGGGCATCTTTACATGCTTGATCAAACACAAAAATCCACTTCTTTAGCTAATAGTTTGCACAAGGGTGATGTAATCTTCGAGAAATCTTTGATATAAAACGTCGATAGAAACCTGCATGGCCAAGAAAAGAACGAATTTCCCTCACGCAGGAGGGTAAGGCAATGATGAAATAACGTCTATTTTAGCTTTATCAACCTCTAATCCACGTGAAGACACAACATGCCCAAGAACTATTCCTTGTTCTACCATAAAATAACACTTTCATAGTTTAAGACAAGGTTGGTTTCAATGCACCTTTTCAAGATTAAAGATAAATTTTCTAGACATTTATCAAAAGAATCACCATACACTGTGAAATCATCCATGAAAACCTCAATTATTCTTTCAACATAATCAGAAAAAATACTCATCATGCATCTTTGAAAAGTTGCAGGTGCATTACAGAGACCAAAGGGCATTCTCCTATATGCATATGTACCAAATGGACATGTAAATGTAGTCTTTTCTTGATCCTCAGGATTAATAACAATCTGATTGTATCCACTATATCCATCAAGAAAGCAATAAAAAGACTTTACCTGCTAGACGTTCAAGCATTTGATCCATGAATGGTAATGGGAAATGATCTTTGCGTGTAGCAAGATTTAGCTTTCTATAATCAACACACATTCTCCATCCACTCGAGATGCGAGCAGGAATGAGCTCATCCTTTTTGTTTTTCACCAACGTGATTCCGGTCTTTTTGGGCACCACATGGATTGGCGCTACCCATTTACTATCCGTGATGGATAAATGACTCATGCATCTAACAGTTTCAAAATTTTCAGCTTTCACTACCTCCATCATAGGCGGGTTCAACCTCCTTTGCATTTCCCTTCTTGGTTTCGCATTGTCCTCCAATAGTATGTGATGCATACACATTGAGGGACTAATGCCCTTGATGTCAGCTAAAGTCCATCCAATGGCCGTCTTGTGATCACACAACAACTTCACAAGTTTTTCCTCTTGCGTATTTGTCAAACCTGTTGCTATAATAACGGGAAGTGTATTGTTTTCACCAATGAATACATACTTCAAATTATCGGGCAAAGGTTTCAATTCTAACTCGGGGGCCTATAAAATAGATGGCAAAAGCTTTTTATGTGAAAGTATTAAATCAACAAAGACATTACCATGGGGAACAGTTTGCAAAGATTGCAAAGCCAATGCTGATTCGTGCACATTTTGGGGAACACATATGTGCCTCTCCATCTTTTCTATATCGGTAAAATCATAGTCATAGCTCAAGGCTACACTTAATCCATCCTCACACTCAAAATCAAAAACTTGCTGCACATACTTATCAACTTGGTCATAGCATGTGATAGAATAAACATTGTTATAAGGATATTTCATTGCATCATGAAAATTAAATTCAATCTTTTCATCTCCTACTTCCATAGACAAAGTATCCTTACCACATTCAATCTTTGTATTGGCAGTTTTCAAGAATGGTCTCCCAAACAATATAGGAGTGCTGTTTGATGAATCACAAGAGTCATGTTCCATATCAAGAATATAAAAATCACATGGAATGATCAAACTATCAATCTTGACTAGGACATCTTCTATCACACCAAGTGGGGTAAACAAAACTCCGATCCGCAAGTTGTATTACAATGCTAGTTTTATTCAAAGGCTCAAGACTAAGAGAATCATAAACATGTTTGGGCATAACACTAATGGATGCACCTAAATCACACAAGGCCCTTTTAAAACTAACATTACCAATAACACATGGGATAGTAAACGCACCTGGGTCCTTTTGCTTCAAAGGCATATTCTTTTGAACAACAGCAGATACAACTTCACCCATACTTACCATTTCATGACCTTTCAGTTTGAAAGCTCTCTTGGTAGTACACAACTCTTTCAAAAATTTGGCATACTTAGGAATTTGTTTGATAGCATCAAGTAAAGGAATGTTGAGTTCTACTTTCTTGAAGACCTCTAAAATCTCTTTTTCTTTGTCCTCTTTCTTTGACCTAGAAGAACTCATAGGAAAGGGTGGAATTGTTTTAAAACTGGAATTCATTAAGTGAGGAGTTACTTTTGGAGTGTTGGTCTTTGTTTCAGTTTGTGGAGAAGGAGGGTGTTCCTTCTTTGTACTCAATTCAATTTATATCTCTTCTTCTTCCTCCATCTCAATTTGTTTTAACCTTTTCTCTTCAAGTTCTTTCCCACTTCGCAGCATGATCGCACTAACATTCTCTTTTGGATTCAATGCTAAGTTCTTTCCCACTTCGCAGCATGATCGCACTAACATTCTCTTTTGGATTCAATGCTTGGGAGGGCAATTTTCCATTCATTTGTGCTTCCAATTTCCCCACACTTGAAGCTACTTGCCCCATTTGCTTCTCCAAGTTGTGAATACTTGACCTTGTTTCCTGTTGAAAAGACATGACATTTTGTTGCAAAGTCACAGTGTTAGAAGCCAAAGTTTTCATCATCTCACGAAGATCATCATTGGATGAAGACCCCATAACATTGGAGTTTGTGAATGGAGGGGGTTGTCTTGCTTGATAATTCTGTTGGGATTGAAATTCATTGGGATGGAATTGTCGGCCTTGATTGCCTTGTTGAGGTTGGTTCCCATACCGTAGGTTAGGATGATCTCTCCATCCAGAATTGTACGTGTGGGAAAAAGGATCATACTTACGCTGAGGCTGTCCATTAAATGCTCCATCAACTGCATTAGCTTGTTTAATGTAATCTTCTTGCATTGTTGGGCACATATCTGAAGTATGTCCTTGTAAGGAGCATATGCTACAAGCTTTCACCTGTTGTACATTGCCACAAGCCAAAGAACGCACAAGAGAAGTAAGATCATTAACTTTATTCTCAAGGTTAGAAATATTTACCTCATTTACTCGTTTGTTTGCGAAGTCTCCACGAGTGCCAAACTGTTTTGAGTTGGCTGCCATGTTTGAGATTAATTGGCGTGCAGCCTTGGGTGTCTTATCTACCAATGCCCCTCCACTTGCAGCATCAATGATACTACGGTCAGTAGGTATCAATCCTTCATAGAAATATTGAATGAGCAGCTGATCGGGTATTTGATGATGAGGGCACTAAATACATAGTTGCTCAAATCTTTCCCAATACTCGGAAAGTGTCTCTCCATGAGATTGTCGAATCCCACATATTTCTTTTCTTATGTTGGCAACTCGAGATGCTGGGAAATACTTCTCAAGGAAGATCTTTTTCATGCCATTCCACGTTCCAATTGAACCTGGGAGAATGGAGAAAAGCCATGCTTTTGCTGCCCCTTTTAAAGAGAAAAGGAAAGCTTTCAACTTAACTTGTTCTTCGTCAACTCCATTTGGTTTCATGCCAACACAAACCATATGGAACTCCTTGAGATGCGTATGAGGATCTTCTCCTGCAAGACCATTAAATGTTGGTAGCAAATGTATAAAACCATATTTGAGCTCAAAGTTTACACTATTGTCGATGTTTATGCACAATGGCTGATTTTCCACGTTAGGAGCAGCAAGCTCCTTGAGTGTTTGTTGTCGTGCATTAGCCATGGTGTTGAGGCGAGTTTCCTTTCGTAACCTGCGTAAAGTTTTTTCTATTTCGAGATCTAACTACACTTGACTTTGATTAGTAGAACGGGTTATTGGCATAAAGCATCAAGAAAACTCAAAAGAAACCAACCACGCAAGAGATCGAAAACAATGCAAATTGTACGAAAATCTTATGTTAGAAAACTAAAACTGCCTAAAAACCCTAGAAAAAAGTGGAATTTGGCCTTGATAGAGCGGGGCTAGTGGTACACCACCAGTTCTGTTTAGAACGTCGTTTTCCTTCAAGAAACAAAAGACCGAAACCTAATTCCACCAAAAAATCTGTTTTGAATAGTACCGTTCCCGCAAGTGAACAGTACCGCCGCAAGCAAAAATTCTGTTTCTCTTTTTTTTTTTTTTTTTTTCAGAAATATAAATAACAATCACAGCAACTAAAAATAACAGTAAAAACACAAGAATCAACTAAAATTACATTCCCCGGCAACGGCGCCAAAATTTGTTGCGATGTCGTGGTCGCACAAATTAAATACCCTAGCTTCAAACACAACACACAAGATAATATAGAGCAAGCAAGGGGTCGATCCCACGAGGAAGATTTAGTTCAGATTTTTATGCAATACGTTATGCAATTTAGGGGGGTTGGATGTTATATAGGCTAAAGAAAAAATAAAACAAAAAACTATCAAACAAAATTTAATAAGATCAGAAAATTATCAAGAGAACAAACCTTGGTCGCAATCACACATCCACCTATAGAAATCAGAACTGATCCTTGAAACGAAATTCCAGTTTATATTCTGAATTTTTATCTTTTCTTAACGTTGGTTAATTAACGGATCCGCCGTATAACTAACCCTAACCAACAAATAATCACAGTGTCCGCACTAATGATTTAATCCAATGGCAGCCTTAAGATCTAGATAAATTCATTATCTTAACAACTAAGTTGTCTGCTTATGTTGCTTTGATCGAATGTTCTCCCTAAGATTAATAACGTAGATCCGCTACAATTATTAAACTCAGTTGCTTCACAAGTTCATATACCACAACTCCGGTTTTGATATCAAACTTAGCAATAAATTGTCTATAATAATAACTTAGAGTCCGCTCTAGCAATTAAAATAAACAATCATAGGAAAAATAAGCATAGGAGAACAAACATATTCATCATATAAACTGAAAAGAAAAGGTAGAATAGATCTCACAGTTCTTGAAATCCGAAGGTTTCCGTGTCCTTGCAACCAAGAAAATGAGTTTAGCCTTGCATGTTTATTGAACAACTAATCAAAAAGATGGAAGAATGCATGATTTAGGGTTTCTTAGAGTAGGGGGGCGTTTTTCTCCTCTTGGGTGGCTGCCCCCCTTCTCTTCTCTCATTCTTTTTATACGCTAGGAAACCCTAATCTCTATTTTACAAAATAGTCCTCCCTTAAGTAGACAATTTACATTTAAGTAGTTCAATAACTATTTTCCTAAAAAAGGAGAAATAAATTTGCATGAAATCTTCAAGCTTTGACTTAGAGGAGCTACATTGCTGAAATAAAAACTTGGATGTCGGTTTAGATGCTTCGGAATGTAATCTACACTCGTTTCTTCACGAAACCTGTTTGCTGGCAGAATTCAGTTGTCATCTTTGAAAAATCATATCTCCCTCATATGGCATCTTTTTTGGCTGCAATTTGGAGCGTTTATAGACCTTTGAGTCAGGAATCCAAACCAATTGAGTTTGCATCAATTGGACTTTTGTATCTCTATATATTCAAGTCGGACTGACCAAAGGTCAACACTGGCAGATTGCGAGATTTGACTTTAAAAGCTGTGATTTCCATGCTCTTCCTTATTTTATTGTCTTGCCTTATATTTCTAGAAAGGTATGGATGTTAGCTTTTTAATGCCACTGGAATCACTTCATTTCGACCTTTAGAGCTCACGTTCTGCACAAAACATCGACTGAACGTCAAATCTGCCAATTACCTTCAATTTACTCCTTTTTGCATCTTTCATCCAAAAGTGCCTTCAAAACATAAAACAAAGAATATCAAGGCATTTTATATATAAAACATAGGCAAAACACTAGTTAAATGTGGGTGAAACTATCGAATAATATGGTTGCATCAAATACCCCCACACTTAGCTCTTGCTCGTCCTCAAGAAAGGATAGGTAAAATCAAATCAAAGTTAAATTAAATCAAATCATTATGACCAATCTCCTAATCTCCCATCAATATCCAAGAATATATGCATTATAAACAAGAACACAATTAAGAAGGATAAAGAGTATAAATTTTCATGAATTTATTTACATGCAAACTTCAAAACTCAATTAATTGCGGGATTTAAATGAAATCTATGTCATGCCAAAGTGATAGGTCCTCTCATTGATATACACTCCAACACTCACGTGTTTAGGGCTTATGTGTTTAAATCTCTCAAATTCAATCAATGAATATGTTCTACCATAAGCTTGCTCTTCAATCTCATCTCCATTACTAACATATTACAAGCAATGCATGAATCAAAAGGTCTTATTTCCGGTTGTAATGGGGCTAAGGTTAAGGTGAGGTAAAAGAGAGTAAAAGAGAAGGTTCAAACCAAAGAAAGTAGAGCATTCTAAAAAATGATATTTCAAACAAGATATTCCATCAAAGCACATAAATTTTCCATCTTTAATCACCAATGCTTAACTTTTTTTTTTTCAAGCTCTTTCAACATAAAATCTTAAGAACATAAAGGAACATTTCTTTCTTTCTTTCTTTCTTTCTCTTTTTTTTTTTTGTATTTTTTTTTTGTTTTTCACCTTTGGTAACTTGCCCATATTTTCATCAAGCATCACTTCTTCTTTCTTTTCACATAATTTCCAACCATAATTCCATAAGATATCACAAGTATATGCTCTACTAATCCTTGGCCAGGGGAAAGGAAAACATATATAAAGTTAAGGCTTATACATGGATAAAGCAAAGAAACGATAAACAAGCTCAAAAAGGGCTCACTAAGGATAATATGCTTTAGGTTGGCTTTTTTTTTTTTTTTTTGGCTCAAGTGATTAAAATTCCTATTGCCTTTATCATCTCCATGTATATGTGTAATGCGAATGTAATCTCAACAAGATATGAAGCAAGTTCTAGAGATGCATATCATTGAAAGAATGCACAATCAAAGAATATAATGTTGAAGGCTCAAAAGCTTGCATTGGTATTACACTATAAAGTCAACATGGCATATTCTCAAAGTCAATCCCTAAACCAATTAAACCTTAAAATTTGCATGCATACTCCTTCATTTGATTTATATCTTCATCTATCTCAATTAATTCTCATAAATAATACTCATATTCTCAAAAACCAATGGGAGTTAAAAAGATCAAACATAATTTTTTTTTTTTAAGAACAACAAAGAAAACTAAAATAAGAAAACCAAAATTCTCTCAATACCCCCACACTTAAAACACAACATTGTCCTCCATGTTGAAATAAAAGCAAAGGAACATAAGAGAATGACATAAAATAAATTAAAATGCAAAAAAATAAAAGATAACGAAAAAGAAAGCAAATCTGATTTTTTTTCTTTTTGTGCTGGGTTGCCTCCCAGTAAGCGCTTTTGTTTTATATCATTGGCTTGACATTTGGCATACTCATTCTTCATAGATTGGTTCAGCTAACTCTACAGAAGCGGTGAGTTCTGTCTTCCAACCTTCATAGAAAGGCTTCAAACGATGCCCATTTACCTTGAGTACTTTGTTGGTTTCTAAACTTGTAATTTCAACTGCACCATAAGGAAAACCATTAGAAACAACAAAGGGTCCAATCCAACGGGAGCGCAACTTTCCAGGAAAAAGTTTCAAACGCGAATGATAAAGAAGGACTTTGTCCCCAACATTAAATTCTTTTCTTATAATCATTCGGTCATGGAGACTCTTAGTCTTTTCTTTGTAAATCCTTGCATTCTCATAAGCATCATTTCGAATCTCTTCCAACTCTTGCAATTGCAACTTTCTTGCAATCCCAGCAGCATCATAATCCATGTTACATTTTTTAATGGCCCAAAAAGCTTTGTGTTCAAGCTCCACCGGTAGATGACATGCTTTTCCATAAATCATCCTATAAGGTGACATTCCTATAGGTGATTTGTAAGCAGTCCTATAAGCCCAAAGTGCATCACCAAGTCGTAGACTCCAATCTCGCCGGTTGGGTTGCACTGTCTTCTCCAAAATGGACTTGATTTCTCGATTTGAAATTTCAACTTGGCCATTTGTTTGAGGATGGTATGCCGTGGAAGTCCGATGAGTCACATGATATTTGCGTAACAATGCTTCCATTGAACGATTGCAAAAATGAGTACCACGATCACTAATGATAGCTTTAGGGATTCCAAACCTGTCAAATATATGAGTCCTGATAAAATCTAAAACAACCTTAGCATCGTTAGTTCGTGTGGCTTTTGCCTCAATCCATTTGGACACATAATCAACAACAAGAAGGATATAAAGATTGCCAAAAGAAGAAGGAAATGGACCCATAAAATCAATACCCCAAACATCAAAAATTTCACTTACAATAATATTCATTAAAGGCATTTGATTCTTATGAGTGATATTACCTGTTTTTTGGCATTTTTCACATGATTTGCAAAAATGATATGCATCCTTAAAAATAGAAGGCCAATAAAAACCACTTTCAAGTACCTTGTGGGCCGTTCTTTTTGCTCCAAAATGCCCACCACAAGAATGAGAATGACAAAAGGTAAGAATGGAATGAAATTCATCTTGTAGTACACATCTCCTAACTACTTGATCCACACAAAATTTCCACAGATAAGGAGTATCCCAAAAATAATATTTAGCATTAGCTCGTAACTTGTCTTTTTGGGATGTAGACAAACTTGGAGGGAATTCTTTGGTGACTAAATAGTTCACCAAATCAGCATACCATGGTCTTGTAGAGGAATGTAACACATACAACTGCTCATCAGGGAATGTCTCTCGTATTGTTTCGGTTTGTATATCCTTAGTCCTTAGTCGGCTCAAGTGATCAGCCACATGGTTTTCGGCACCTTTTTTGTCTTTAATCTCAAGATCAAATTCTTGTAAAAGCAAGATCCACCTAATCAATCTTGGTTTGGACTCCTTTTTCTTCAAAAGATA
This sequence comes from Populus alba, assembly GCF_005239225.2. Taxonomy (NCBI): domain Eukaryota; kingdom Viridiplantae; phylum Streptophyta; class Magnoliopsida; order Malpighiales; family Salicaceae; genus Populus; species Populus alba. Next base: position 14,915,773 of record NC_133289.1, on the reverse strand, counting down.
CCTTAAAGCTGCATGGTCAGTAAAAACAATGACTTTTGTACCAAGTAGATATGACCTGAATTTTTCAAGAGCAAACACTACTGCAAAAAGTTCCTTTTCAGTTGTATGGTAATTGCATTGTGCTCCGTCCAACATGCGGGAAGCATAAGCGATAACATGCAAATTCTTCCCTATTCTTTGCCCAAGGACAACCCCTATCGCATAGTCACTCGCATCACACATTATCTCAAAAGGCTTATCCCAATTTGGTGGTTGGATGATAGGTGCAGATGTGACACGCTTTTTAAGCTCATCATGGGCATCTTTACATGCTTGATCAAACACAAAATCCACTTCTTTAGCTAATAGTTTGCACAAGGGTGATGTAATCTTCGAGAAATCTTTGATAAAACGTCGATAGAAACCTGCATGGCCAAGAAAAGAACGAATTTCCCTCACGCAGGAGGGGTAAGGCAATGATGAAATAACGTCTATTTTAGCTTTATCAACCTCTAATCCATGTGAAGACACAACATGCCCAAGAACTATTCCTTGTTCTACCATAAAATAACACTTTTCATAGTTTAAGACAAGGTTGGTTTCAATGCACCTTTTCAAGATTAAAGATAAATTTTCTAGACATTTATCAAAAGAATCACCATACACTGTGAAATCATCCATGAAAACCTCAATTATTCTTTCAACATAATCAGAAAAAATACTCATCATGCATCTTTGAAAAGTTGCAGGTGCATTACAGAGACCAAAGGGCATTCTCCTATATGCATATGTACCAAATGGACATGTAAATGTAGTCTTTTCTTGATCCTCAGGATTAATAACAATCTGATTGTATCCACTATATCCATCAAGAAAGCAATAAAAAGACTTACCTGCTAGACGTTCAAGCATTTGATCCATGAATGGTAATGGGAAATGATCTTTGCGTGTAGCAAGATTTAGCTTTCTTTAATCAACACACATTCTCCATCCACTCGAGATGCGAGCAGGAATGAGCTCATCCTTTTTGTTTTTCACCAACGTGATTCCGGTCTTTTTGGGCACCACATGGATTGGCGCTACCCATTTACTATCCGTGATGGGATAAATGACTCATGCATCTAACAGTTTCAAAATTTCAGCTTTCACTACCTCCATCATAGGCGGGTTCAACCTCCTTTGCATTTCCCTTCTTGGTTTCGCATTGTCCTCCAATAGTATGTGATGCATACACATTGAGGGACTAATGCCCTTGATGTCAGCTAAAGTCCATCCAATGGCCGTCTTGTGATCACACAACAACTTCACAAGTTTTTCCTCTTGCGTATTTGTCAAACCTGTTGCTATAATAACGGGAAGTGTATTGTTTTCACCAATGAATACATACTTCAAATTATCGGGCAAAGGTTTCAATTCTAACTCGGGGGCCTATAAAATAGATGGCAAAAGCTTTTTATGTGAAAGTATTAAATCAACAAAGACATTACCATGGGGAACAGTTTGCAAAGATTGCAAAGCCAATGCTGATTCGTGCACATTTTGGGGAACACATATGTGCCTCTCCATCTTTTCTATATCGGTAAAATCATAGTCATAGCTCAAGGCTACACTTAATCCATCCTCACACTCAAAATCAAAAACTTGCTGCACATACTTATCAACTTGGTCATAGCATGTGATAGAATAAACATTGTTATAAGGATATTTCATTGCATCATGAAAATTAAATTCAATCTTTTCATCTCCTACTTCCATAGACAAAGTATCCTTACCACATTCAATCTTTGTATTGGTAGTTTTCAAGAATGGTCTCCCAAACAATATAGGAGTGCTGTTTGATGAATCACAAGAGTCATGTTCCATATCAAGAATATAAAAATCACATGGAATGATCAAACTATCAATCTTGACTAGGACATCTTCTATCACACCAAGTGGGTAAACAAAACTCCGATCCGCAAGTTGTATTACAATGCTAGTTTTATTCAAAGGCTCAAGACTAAGAGAATCATAAACATGTTTGGGCATAACACTAATGGATGCACCTAAATCACACAAGGCCCTTTTAAAACTAACATTACCAATAACACATGGGATAGTAAACGCACCTGGGTCCTTTTGCGTTTATAGACCTTTGAGTCAGGAATCCAAAACAATTGAGTTTGCATCAATTGGACTTTTGTAGCTCTATATATTCAAGTCGGACTGACCAAAGGTCAACACTGGCAGATTGCGAGATTTGACTTTAAAAGCTGTGATTTCCATGCTCTTCCTTATTTTATTGCCTTGCCTTATATTTCTAGAAAGGTATGGATGTTAGCTTTTTAATGCCACTGGAATCACTTCATTTCGACCTTTAGAGCTCACGTTCTGCACAAAACATCGACTGAACGTCAAATCTGCCAATTACCTTCAATTTACTCCTTTTTGCATCTTTCATCCAAAAGTGCCTTCAAAACATAAAACAAAGAATATCAAGGCATTTTATATATAAAACATAGGCAAAACACTAGTTAAATGTGGGTGAAACTATCGAATAATATGGTTGCATCAACCCTAATCGGAAAGACTGGTCTTTAAGACTTAATGATGAACTTTGGGCTTATCGAATTGCATATAAAACATCATTAGGTATGTCACCTTATAGACTAGTCTATGAAAAACCTTGTCACTTGCCTGTGGAAATTGAACATAAAGCTTATTGGGTTATTAAAGCTTTCAATTCAAACATTGATGATGCTAGTCAGCTGCGAAAATTGCAAATAAATGAGCTTGAGGAAATTAGAAATGATGCATATGACAATTCAAGAATTCATAAAGCAAGAATCAAAGAGTTTCATGACAAAAAAATACTGAGAAAAACATTCAATGTTGGTCAAAAAGTCTTGCTTTATAATTCTCGACTCCATTTATTTCCTGGAAAACTAAGATCAAGATGGAGCGGTCCTTTTATTGTGAAACATGTGTATCCATATAGAGCCTGTGATATCGAGAATCCAAAGAATGGCAATGTTTTCAAGGTAAATGGGCATCGGTTGAAAGTTTGTTTTGATAATTTTTCAGTTGAAAATGACTCTACTAAATTGAGTGATCCTGTACATAAAGATTGATTCTTTTTCTCACATTGTTTTGTGTTTGTTTTGGTGTATCTTTTGTTTTGCTAGTTTCTCTCACCCCGGTCAAATGGCGGATAACGGTACTTCGTGACTCTTAAGTCGGTTCTTTCAGTTTCCCATGATAACTGATATCTGTGTATATAATTGTGCAATTCTCTGCTCTTTCTTTTTTTCTTTGAATCTCCCATCCAATTCTCATTTGAAAATGGACACCACTCTTGAAAAATTGAAAAAGTATTTTCCCGCTCTGCCTCAGAATGCGATTACAAAAATTTACCGTGCTAGGTGTGAAAGATTGAGGTTGTTAATGAACCATGGAATTCCTGAAGATATTCGTTGGCTGATTGAAGCAAAGGTCCGATTATCAGGTGAGTCCTCCAATTCTTTCATTTCACACATGCCTGGAATAGGTAAAAGCACTTTTGCAAAGAAACGTCGTGCAAAACGACTGAAAGTCTGTCACAGATGTGCCAGATGGACTTGTAATGCGACATGTCGTTCTTTAGGAATGGTATCTGTAAACCGTGAAGATAAAATACAATTCATTAAGGATGGCCTAAGTAAAGGGTCTTTAGATAATCTTTTGTTGACCCTTGAGACGCATCCTAGTGGAGATGTGCATCGTGTAATTCATGATTTATGGCCACAATTCCATAAAGAACATGATCGACTTAGTCTTGGGAATCTGACTAAAAAAGACCATGTTTGCTAGTTTTTAAGAAAACTGGATGGGAAGCCTATCCCCGACCCATAGAGGGCGTTTAAGCCGTTCTTGGACGTAAAACCAAGGGAAGATGTGAGCCACAATCACAACTACATGTACATACATACTTTGTCAAAATAAATAAATAAAGAGAGAGAGTGTGAGACTACAACTGGCCTACATATAGGTGGTATGATTGCATTTTCACTTTTTCACCTATAAATTCTTCTCTTCCTTCCCTTCATTTCTACTCATCCCATACATTCATCAAATATAGAAGTGTGTAGAAATGGCAGGTTCCTCAAGTCATCATATAAGAAATATTTGTGTTTTTGGTGGATCTAGCCCTGGGAAAGAAAAAGAGTTTTTAGAATCAGCAAATCATCTTGGTCAAGTACTAGCTGAGAGAAAGATTCATTTAGTGTATGGGGGAGGCAGCCTTGGGTTAATGGGAGGTGTGTCAATGGCTGCATTTTTAGGAGGCAGTCAAGTTTTAGGGGTTGTCCCCAAAGTTTTAGCAAATGGAGACATCATCGGAAAAACAATTGGAGAGGAACTACAGGTCCCAACAATGTCTGATCGACTGAATGCCATGTTTAGCCATGTTGATGCCTTCATTGCCTTACCAGGTGGTCTGGGCACATTGGAAGAGATCTTTCATATTTCATCTTGGGCCCAACTGCACATTCACCATAAACCTATAGGTTTGTTAAATGTTAATGGTTTTTATGATAAGTTGTTGTCTTTCCTTGATCAAGCTGTGGAACAGGAATTTCTAACATCTTCAGCACGACAAATCATAATCTCTGCTGCTACTGCTGAACAATTGATTGACCAACTACAATCTTTCATCCCTGTCATTGATCCTTGCATGAGTCGCCTAGATTGGTCAGCTAAGGAAAGCCGTAAAAAGCTTAGATTAGATTTGAGCCTTCATCTGTGAAACCTTGTGTCTTTTGGTTTTATTAATAGCATATTATTTTGTTTTGTTACTTCTTATATTTGTTTAAGTGTGTTTCAGGTTTATCATTGTTCGTTGTTTCAGGTGATGTCTTCTATACTCTATCTTTCTACCTTAGGACATTGAGGACAATGTCTCGTTTTGGTTGGGGGGAGAGGGTAGTAGTTTTTAAAAAAAAAAAAAAACTAACCAACTAACTGTTTTTGTTTTTTAAAAACCATTTGGCAAAACTGTTATTACTAGGATGGCAGAGTAAAGAGGAATTATTCTTGAGACGCATCTTAGTAAAAATTTTCTAATGGTTATTTGCAATATTCATAACAAGGCCTATTAGAATACTTCTTGAAATATTTAGGTTTACAAACTCTCGCATTGTTATCACTTGATTCTGCTCATATACTCATTTAACAAGTATTATTAAACCTTCATTTTCACACACACACTTTAACATATGATTGTGGGTCGCACATTGGATTATTACATTATTTATGTTCTTTTGTTAAAGGTAACAACTAAGGGAAATGGATAGTATATAATTTGCAAAAAAAAAAAAATTCATAATATTGATGATAATAAAAACGTAGATAAGTTTGGTTTCGTAGCCTCCCTAACCTAAGCAATTAAGCCCGAAGGGGTGTTTTAACACCTAATACCCTAAAGTCAACTGACTTGGGAGCTATTGGCCCAAAACTTGTTACATGGGTTAAGGAGAAAAGCTTAAGTGAATCAAACATTGCACTATCTACGTATCAGTATCTGCAACCCGAGTTGTTAAGCTCGTAGGGGTGTCTCAACACCTAATGCCCTAAGACCAACCGGTCTGGGAGTCATTAGCCTAAAACTCGTTACATGGGTTAAAGATACATTATGTTTTAAGTTGTATATGTATATAAATAAAATTAAAAAAAAAAAGAAAAAAAAAGTAATAATAATAATAATCCCAACCCAAAGAAGTTCACCTCAAACATTTGAACATAATATTGTTTTCTTCCAACAAAAGCCCCATCATCTATGTTTTCATATATGAGTACATAAAAAGAAGGTTTATTAATATCTTGTTTAAGAAGTATGAAGCAGTAATATAAATTTAATGAGAGTTTGTTTATTTGGATAGATTAATCGAAGTTGAATGATGAATGCCTTGCTTTGTGATACTTGCAAATTGTTTCTCTATTTTAACGTTTTAGATTACTAGGGACTAGTAATAAGCTGGTTGGGGGGTGTGATTCGTACTTAAAAGTGCATGTTTATTTAGGTTTTATATCATCATTTTGCACTTGAAGTATCAATAACTCCTTAACTAAAGCATGTTTTATAATAACAAGTTTGATACTATAAGATACCTTAATTTATGGTAAATGCTCATCTTAAATACAGGCCTATCACATAAATAAAATGATTGATTGATGAGTTTAAGTATTGAAAGTGAAAGGACAAAGAGATGGCCAAACTTAGAAAAGAGATGTCGGTGCAGTCCAAACCGAAACATTGCTCGGTAATTGGATCATATATGGAGCTCTAGATCTCGGATTTAGGTCCATTTTATATGGATGGAAAGGTAAGACAAAGGCCTACAACTTTCATGAGGAGCCCAAGATTTAAAAAGGCCGTTTTGAAGTCCAAACTGAAGGAACAACGAAGAAGTCCGAAGCTGTCTTGCAGCCCAGACACTATTTAGTGTTTAGCCCATATCTTGAGTTCTAGAAGTCCAAATGACCTCATCTTTTTTTTGTTGGAAAGATGAGACAATTTCCTAGAACATTCTTGAGGATTCTAGGAAAATTATGATGTTAGCAATGACGTCTTGTTCAGACAAGAAGATAAGGATTGTCACCAAGTCAAGATGTGGCCACCCACTCATCAATTAGTCAACAAATCAATAGTTCCAAATTTTGGCCTATAAAAGGAGGCACTTACCATGTATTGAGGCATCTTGGTTTCCAGATCAAGATCATGCTCTTGCTTTCTCTCTTTGTATTGCTTATGTTTTGCTTTCATTAATATCATGTTTATGCACTTCATTTCCTTTCCTTTACTTAGTTAACTTCTTTCTCATTTATGTTCTTATTTTGTTCATTTATGTTTCTTTCTTTCATTATGTTTAGCCAAGTTAATTATGTCAAGGTGAAAAGGGTACACTAATGGTGTAAGAATAAGTATAATATAAACTTAACATGGACCTTAACGTTGGATACTAACATGTTTTATATTCGTTATCTTGTTCACTTTTAATACTTTGCTTGTTAAATGGTTAATCTAGATTTATGTTGTATAACACTTGGTACAATAAATACTTGGTACTTTTATAGCCCATACTGTATGGTATAACCGACACCTGAGCTATTTGAGATTGATTGGTAACGACTTCAAATGAGGTTTTGGTGGTTGAACACTTGAAGGTATGGACTTAATTGATTGTGGTGGCAATTTTTCAATTTGTGGTTCCAATTCCATGCCTTTGCTTCTTTCTGAAAATAAACCATTTGCAACTCGTCAGGTTCATCAATCTCAGTTTCACTAGAAGTGGTTTGAAATTGATCATGAACTAATTTTTCAATACAGTCCACTTCTTGTAAATCATTATCATCTCCAGGTTGCTTGCAAATGTTGAAAATATTCATCGCCAATGTCATGTTTCCAAATGATAGCTTCATCAGTCCATTCCTATAATTAATCAATGCATTAGAAGTTGCATTAAAGGTTGTGTATCCAAGACAATAAAATCTAGAAGGTAAATGAATTTATCAACTTGTACCAACACATCCTCAACTATTCCTCTAGGCACTTTTATAGATCTATCAGCAAGTAAATGAGTTACAGAAGTTGGTTTTAACTTACCTAGATTGAGACTTTGAAAAACTGAATATGGAAGTAAATTCACACTAGCTCCAAGATTAAGTAAAGTAAATTCAACCAGGGTCTTTATATTTCAAAACATTATTATTATTAAGAATAATACTTACTTGTTCGGCTAAAAATGCTTTCTTTTTCACATTCAATTTTCTCTTTACAGTGCATAGATCTTTCAAAATTTTAGCATAGGAAGGTACCTATTTAATAACATCCAACAAAGGTATATTGATCCTTACCTATTTGAAAGTTTCAAGGATTTTAGAATTGTGATTGACTTTCCTTTGTTTGGTCATGGCATGAGGAAATGAAAGTGCTGGCGGAGAATCAATTTTTTCTTTACAATGTTCAGATTCAACCCCTTCCTTACCTTCAGAGATTGACTCATCATCTTTGTCACAAGGTTCAAGAGTGGATTTTTCAATAACCTTACCACTGCGAAGAGTGATGACTGATTTGATATGATCCATGTTTTGGCTTTCGAAACTACTTGCATTTGCATTGTATTGCCCCTTTGGATTTTGTTGTGGTTGAGATGGAAACTTACCTTTCTCTTGAAAACTGAGAGCAGATGTGAATTTTGCAAGACCATCTTTAAAATTTGTCATGTTTTGAGCAAGTTAAGTGTTGATTGTCTCTTGCTTTTCAAAGAATGCATGCAATGTTTCCTCAAGATTTCTTCTAAGAGGTGGAGCATAAGGAGGTGCGTATCCATGAGAATTTTGGAAATTATGGTGTGCTTGAAAAGGTGGCTGTGAAGTTTGTGCATTATTGTTATCACTCTTCCAACTGAAATTTGAGTGTTTCTCCAACCAGGATTGTATGTTTGCGAGTATGGGTTATGATTGGGCCTTTGGAAACTGTTTAAAACATGGGTTTATTCATGGAGGCATTCCTTAAAATAAGGCAAAGTTGGACAGTCATTGGTTGCATGTTCATTTGTTTCACAGATTTGACACACAATGTCTTGAACAGATTTTAATTGACCACTGACACAACCAAAAGCTTGATGTCTTCTCCCAAGTGCAGGAGTGTCGAAGTAATAAATAACCCGGCAAGACCGGAGTCGAACCACAGAGAGGTTAATTGTATAAATTATAAATAACAACACAACAACAACAACAACAACAACAACAATAGTAGTAGTAGTAGTAGTAGTAGTAGTAGTAGTAATAATAATAATAATAATAATATTTAGTACGTGGCGTTGTTACACCTGAGAATGATCTAAAAGATCAGGTCACAGGATTCCAACCTATATACTGAGTTTATGAAAAGATCAAAGAGATATATATTATATAATATAAACAGAATGTAAATAATAATAGTAGTAGTAGTAGTAGTAGTAGTAGTAGTAAAAGAAGAAGATGAAGAAATTAATGAGAACTTTGAGATGAAAGATTAATGTAAGGATTAAACAACGATAAAAATAAATGTCAAGGTTAGAGGATCCACTAATGGTACTTCAAACAAGTATAGTATAAACTCTTATTACTGAATTGGAAACCACACATAAAGGAGGTTCCAATCAGATTATAAATTGTTAACATGATTACATTAGTTATCTTATTCGAATAAAGCTAATACTTGTAAATGTTGGCAGGCATTCATGATTATAGCTTATGTTAACAACAAATCAAGTTCCTTTCATAGCTCAGGTGTGTGTCGGTTATACCATACAGTATGGGCTATGAAAGTGCCAAGTATTTGTTGTACCAAGTGTTATACAACATAAATCTAGATTAACCATTTAACAAGCAAAGTATTAAAAGTGAACAAGATAACAAATATAAAACATGTTAGTATCCAACGTTAAGGTCCATGTTAAGTTTATATTATACTTATTCTTACACCATTAGTGTACCCTTTTTACCTTGACATAATTAACTTAGCTAAACATAATGAAAGAAAGAAACATAAATGAGCAAGATTAAGAACATAAATGAGAAAGAAGTTAACCAAGTAAAGGAAAGGAAATGAAGTGCATAAACATGATATTAATGAAAGCAAAACATAATCAATACAAAGAGAGAAAGAAAGAGCATGATCTTGATCTGGAAACCAAGATTCCTCAATACATGGTAAGTGCCTCCTTTTATAGGCCAAAATTTGGAACTATTGATTTGTTGACTAATTGATGAGTAGGTGGCCATATCTTGACTTGGTGACAATCCTTATCTTCTTGTCTGAACAAGACGTCATTGCTAACATCATAAGATGCCCAGAATCCTTAGGAATGTTTTAGGAAATTGTCTTAGCTTTCCAACAAAAAAAAGATGAGGTCATTTGGACTTCTAGAACTCAAGATATGGGTTGAACACTAAATAATGTCTAGGCTGCAGGATAGCTTCGGGCTTCTTTGTTGTTCCTTCAATTTGGATTTCAAAACGGCCTTTTTAAATCTTGGACTCCCATGAAAGTTGTAGGCCTTTGTCTTACCTTTCCATCCATATAAAATGGACCTAAATCCGAGATCTAGAGCTCTAGATATGATCCAATTACTGAGCAATGTTCCGGTTTGGAATGCACCAACATCTCTTTTCTAAGTTTGGCCATCTTTTTGTCCTTTCACTTTCAATACTTAAACTCATCATTCAATCCTTTTATTTATGTGATAGGCCTACATTTAAGATGAACATTTACCATAAATTAAGGTATCTTATAGTATCAAACTTGTTATTATAAAACATGATTTAGTTAAGGAGTTATTGATACTTCAAGTGCAAAATGATGATATAAAACCTTGATAAACATGCACTTTTAAGTACTAATCACCACTCTTTTTCAATTCTAGTGCCTCGACTTTTCTAGCTAAAGATGCAAACTTGGCTTGGAGGTTATGATCTTCCCTAAGGTTATACATACCTCCACTAAATGTATGAGGTTGGGTTTTAATTGGTGCCTCATAAGTGTCTGTAGTGTCCCAATTTTGTGCATTTTCAGCTAGCAAGTCTAGGTACTCCATTGCTTCATTAAGGTCTTTATCTTTAAAAGTTCCATTGTACATCAATTCAACCATTTGCCTATCTTTAGGTGTTAATCCTTCATAAAATTATGAAACCAATCTCCAAGTTTCAAAACCATGATGAGGGCAAGTATTAAGCAAGTCTCGATACCTATCCCAACATTGGTAAAATGTTTCACCTGGTTTTTGAGTGAAAGTGGTGATTTGTCTTTTGAAAGAGTTGGTTCTGTGAGATGGAAAAAACTTCTTTAAAAATTGTTGTTGCATTTCATCCCAAGCACGAATGGATCCTGACCTAAGATTTTGTAGCGCCATGTTTTAGCTTTATCTTTTAATGAAAAAGGAAAAAGCTTTAATCTAATGGTATTCATGCTACAATTTAAGTCATTATAGGTGTTACAAACCTCTTCAAATTCTCTCAAATGCAAGTATGGATTTTCTAGATCTAAGCCATGAAAAAAAGGTAAAAGTTGAATAATGTCTGGCTTAAAATTAAAATGGGATGCATCAGGAGGGAAAACTATGCATGAGGGTGCACTTGTTCTTGTGGGATTCATGTGGTCTCTAAGTGTCCTAACACGATTATTCTCATTATTCTCATTATGAAGTGACTAGTTATCTTCTTTGGCCATATTTTCTGAAAATGATGAGGATACCCTACAAAGTCTACCACTTAATGTACGTGACCAAACACTCATGCACGTGTAGAAAGAGAATAAAAGGAAGAAAACAAAAGAAAAACAAACAAAAGAAAACAAACAAAGTTAGATACAAGAAAAGTGCAAAGAGAAAACAAAATAAATACTATAATTTGTACAAGAATTTACCTCCCGGGCAATGGCGCCAAAAACTTGAATTTACCCTCTCTTTGTCCTTTCAATTTCCATACTTGAACTCATTAATCAATCCTTTGATTTATGTGATAGGCCTGCATTTAAGATGAACATTTACCATATATTAAGGCATTTTATAATATTAGACTTGTTATTATAAAACATGCTTTAGTTAAGGAGTTATTGATACTTTAAGTGCAAAATGATGATATAAAACCTTGAAAAATATGCACTTTTAAGTACTAATGAATGCCCAAATGATACAGTTCAACCCTAAGATATGACCCAAGTAAGGTCAGATTCAGATTTTGGCGTAAAAAGCGCAACAATCCAGGTTTACGGCAACAGTCATAATTCTCAATCTGACCATTGGATCGGGCTAATATTTTTTGTGGACTCTCCAAACAGGTTTTACTACATTGGGTTAAAAATTCAGTTCAATCGGAGTTCAGGAAGGAGTCGCAATATTGGTCAACAGAGGTTGTATGAATTTTGTTATTTACTTCCATTTGACTTGTGGACTTCCTATTTGGTTAGTATTCTTTTCCTACAATGATGTGGCAGCTGGTTTTGGGAATTTTCTAGTTCTACAAGGATCTTTAATGAGCTGCAATATAATCTACAAGTGTGGCAGTGATTCATTAATGTTTTAGAATCCTTTTCTTATAAGGATTCCTTATTCATCCTAGCTACACAAGGAAAGAAGGGTTGGTGGTATTTAATGACAGATTAGTTATTTTTATTATTTTCTTTAATGTTTGGGCTTAATTAAAACTTTGTTTTGAGCTAGGGTCCAAGGCTTGTTTAGATCAGGTTATGGGCTTTTCAGTTTAGGGTTTTGGGCCACTTTTGAGTGGACCTCATATAAGTCCACATAAGGGGTCCATTAGGGTTAATTTTTCAAGAACTATTGAAACTCATGTAGGCCAAAATTTTAGCAGCTTTAATGATTATTATTCTGAATTTTTCAATTTTAACGTGTGAGAGTGATTCTTGCATTCTTCAGTTCTTGAACGAACTAAATCTGACTTATCGAAGATTAATTGGCTTCATGGCGTCATTCTACTCAGTCCAATAATGTTGGTACCTTGGGGCAGGTTTCCATTGTGTCACACTCCTATTAGACCTATTTCAGCTTTCCGGGATCAAATCTCAATCTTGATTGTGGGTTGCGTGATCACGAGGTTCGCATAAGTTGGTATCAGAGCTAGGCTCCGAAACAAGGTCATATCATTCTGTTATATTTTTTGTTAGTGTGCCCTTAAGTTTTTCGTGTCAATGTCCATCTTCTTATTCTTCGTGTCTGCGTCATCTAAGCAAAAAAAAAAAACATTATAATTCATCTTGTTACTGTCTCTAATCATATCAGTATATATATATATATAAACAAAAGGAGAGTTAAAGAGGGATTAGTTGAAATTTGAAGGATCATTCAATTTTTTCCGCAAAAACACAACTCTTGGTGAACCATAACCAAACCACCTCAGAATCAATTTAAACTTCATATTCAGTCTATTAGGGGTGATATTGCATCATATGTCAAATTTGGGCTTATTCTGATATTGTTTTCTGAGGTTTTAATTCGAAGTTCAATTCTGCCGCAAAAAACACTACTATTAGTGAACCATAAGCAAAGAATCAATTGAAACTTCATATTATGTGTATTGGGGATGCGATTGCACCATATATTAAATTTGGGCATATTTTGATGCCGGCTTCTAGAGGTTTTAATTGGAGGTTCAATTCTGCCGCAAACTGATCATACAAGGAGTTTGGGTACCTAGAAATAAGAGAACTACCTATACATTGATTTTTGGTGATTTCATAGTATTGTAATAATATATATTAAATTTGAGGTCTTTTGAATATCGGTTTCTTTAGGTTCCTGAACTGGGTCTTGTTTTGTCGTAACGGGTTTGTTTGGTGTTATCTTTCAAAACTTGTTTTGGTTCTGTTGATTTCATTCCTGCCATTATACAATCATCATATTTTGATATTTGGCTGTTGTTTGAGTTGTTTTCATCACTTTCGCATTTGTTTGTTTTTTTCAATAAGTTCTGGTGCAAACAAAAGTCAGATTCGTAATCTCGAATCTAAATCAGTGTTTTTCCTGTTATCAACTCTATTCTTTTCGTCATCTTCTTTAATTTTTCCCCTATCTATTTCATGTATTCACCAAGGGAGAGGGAACAGAGGAGGATTGTAGATCAACAATGCGAAAAACTAAGCCATGGTTTGGGGGTTTTAGAACAAAAAGTTGATAAGTGTAGAAGATTATTCTATGATCTTCAAGCTTCATGGGAAAAAGAGGTACAACGCCAAAAGGATGAAAGATGAAGGAGAGTCGCTGTAATTATCATTCAAAAGTATGTACGCAAGTGGTTAGTACGGCGTGCTTATTTGAAATTCTTGTCAGTCACTACTTCTATACAGTGTTGTTGGAGAAAGGTGTTAGCAATAAGGGGATTCCGAAGGCTTAAACAAGAGGCCACTGAAGTTGCTATTGATCATATTCAAGATTCGAGGGTGAATCTTCTTAAAGAGGGAGAGAATGATACGGTCCAGCCCTATGATACGACCCAAGTAAGGTCAGATTCAGATTGTGACGTAAAAAGCGCAACAATCCAGGTTTACGGCAACAGTCATAATTTCATTCCAACCGTTGGATCGGGCTAATATTTTTTGTGGACTCTCCAAACATGTTTTACTACATTGGGTTAAAAATTCAGGTCAATCGGAGTTCGGGAAGGAGTTGCAATACTGGTCAACAAAGGCTGTACGAATTTTGTTATTTACTTCCATTTGACTTGTGGACTTCCTATTTGGTTAGGATTCTTTTTCTACAAGGATGTGGCAGCTAGTTTTGGAAATATCCTAGCTCTACAAGGATCTTTAATAAGCTACAATATAATCTACAAGTGTGGCAGTGATTCATTAATTTTTCAGAATCCTTTTCTTACAAGGATTCCTTATTCATCCTAGCTACACAAGGAAAGAAGGGTTGGTGGTATTTAATGACAGATTAGTTATTTTTATTATTTTCCTTAATGTTTGGGCTTAATTAAAACTTTGTTTTGAGCTAGGGTCCAAGGCTTGTTTAGATCAGGTTATGGGCTTTTCAGTTTAGGGTTTTGGGCCACTTTTGAGTGGACCTCATATAAATCTACATAAGGGGTCCATTATGGTTAATTTTTCAAGAACTATTTAAACTCATGTAAGCCAAAATTTCGGCAGCTTTGATGATTATTATTCTGAATTTTTCAGTTTTAACATGTAAGAGTGATTCTTGCATTCTTCAGTTCTTGAACAAACTGAATTTGACTTATCGAAGATTAACTGGCTTCGTGACGTCATTTTACTCAGTCTAATAGTTTTTGTGCCTTGGGGCAGGTTTCCATTGTGTCACACTTCTATCATACCTATTTTAGCTTTCCGGGATCAGATCTCAATCTTGATTGTGGGTTGCGTGACCACGTGATCACGAGGTTCGCATCACTATATAAATCATCCTCTTTGGGGCACACCTAAGGGGATGACCCTCCTCCCTTGGGTCTTGCATAAAAGAAGAGCTTAGTCTCCATGGGCTCAACTACATTTGACATCTCGGACCCTCCCCCTACACATTTTAGGTTTATAACAATTCCCCAGGGGCCTACCATATTTCCATCAAATATTAATATATATGTAAGATATATTTATACTTCATTAAAAGTTATCAAGGTAAAATTACACTCTAGACCCTCCTCATAAAAGAATAAGACTAATAGGTTATAAATATACCATGAGACCTTTAGAACAAAGGTTCACAATCTTCATTTTTTATTGCATAATATATATATATATATAAATATATATATTATATATATATATAGTATCTCTTTCTGAAATATTCTTGTATTTTTTTCTCTTTAAAAAAATACTTATTTAAGTATTAGAGAATCCCACCCCACCAAAGAGGATCTTTTGAAGGTATTAGCCACACGCCATATTAGTCTAGCAAGCACACAAAGTATAAACTATCAACTAACTTAGCTACGGAGAATAAATGACATTGTTAAGACCAATTGATTAACTGATTATCCAACTCGAGAACCCTATTCCTAGACTATTTATATTTTTAGAACTTTATCACCCATAGCTTCTTATGTTCTTCATGAAGACCAAATTGATGACAAAGAAACTAGGAGGATCATGGAACAATTGATCTGCAAAATTATTTAGTGTTTGTCTCTACCTAGATATTGTTTCATTAGAAAGACTATGCACTTGTGTTATAATAATAATAATAATAATAATAATAATAATAATAATAAGGAAGCTTTGATTATGCGGATATATGTTACCTAAGCTTTATATTAAAAACCTTCCTTATTGTTTTTATTTTAGATTCTCATTTCCTTTTGGGTCTTATTTACTGCTAGAGTTTATCAACATGCTTCTACATAGGATTGTTGATGCGAACCTCGTGATCACGTGGTCACGCAACCCACAATCAAGATTGAGATCTGATCCTGGAAAGCCGAAATAGGTCTGATATGAGTGCGACACAATGGAAACCTGCCCCAAGGCACCAACACTATTGGAATGAGTAGAATGACGCCACGAAGCCAGTTAATCTTCGATAAGTCAGATTCAGTTTGTTCAAGAACTGAAGAATGCAAGAATCACTCTCACACGTTAAAACTGAAAAATTCAGAATAATAATCATCAAAGCTGCCGAAATTTTGGCCTACATGAGTTTAAATAGTTCTTGAAAAGTTAACCCTAATGAACCCTTTATGTAGACTTATATGAGGTCCACTCAAAACTGGCCCAAAACCCTAAAATGAAAAGCCCATAACTTAATCCAAACAAGCCTTGGATCCTAGCTTAAAACAAAGTATGAATTAAGCCCAAACAAGCCTTGGGCTGTAGCTAACAAAATAAAATAAAGCCCTTATCTCATGGCCCAAATAAGGTTGTATTGGACCCCTCTTGCACATGGATAAGATGTACTAGGATCTCCTCTTGATACTCCAATGGACCTTCCAATTCCGACTTGGTGGAAACCTTCAAAACCAATGCATTCAATGCGTCTTTCAATGTCTTTGTCTTGGACCGAGTCATTGGTCCATTTGGAACATGTAATGGGTCCTTGCTGGTGTTTCTGGGCTGGTCCGCATCAATTGTTGTTTATTTTTTAATTGTTTCTGGGCGTTACTTGTATTTTGTCCATGACTGGGAGGGGGTGGGTGCCTTTTGTGCTTATATTAGTCATGTGATTTTTGTATGCATCTACATCTCAATTTGGTAAAACATATGGTTGGTTTCTTATATTATCATGAATAATCAAAGCATATACTTCAGGGTGACATACAAACACTAGAGGTTCTCATGCACGATAAACAGATGGAATTCATCTCAAATCACCACCTCCTAGAGGAAATCCATTTTATATCTTTCAATTCTGAAGTAAGCATTTCTCCAAGTATCCTTCAAGTTTTTTTTTTTTTTTTAACACAATAAAATTTTTTGGTAAAGTAACATAGTTGAAAAAAATATTTGGGAAACTAACACATTTAAACGAGTTGTAGATGCTATCTACGACTTGTTTCGAATTAAAGACCAAACTTCTTCTTTCTTTCTCTCCTTTCCTCCCTCTCTTTCCCCCACTCCTCCCCTCTCACCCCTCTCATCACAGGCTGAGATTTGTCTCTCCACCATCGAAAACACCCCTTAGCATCCCTAAAACACTCCCCTCTCTCTAAAACGCTCCTCTTTCTCTTTATAGCAAAACCCGCGATAACCAAGCTTTCTCTCTCTACCAGTGATGAGTGTTGGATTTTCAAGCCAAACCAACCACCACTGGTTACCCTCACCACCCACATCTCACTCCTAGAGGTATATTAAACACTTCCCTATAATTAATTTGATGTACTTTATGTAACTGGTTTTTTAATGCGCGCACGCGCGCGCGCACACACACACACACACACACACACACATATATATATATATATATATATATATATATATATATATATATATATATATATATATTACTGGGCACATTAAGGTCAAAAAGCAACAACAACTATCTGTGAAGGTGTCAATGAGATGGGATGTATTGTGGCCAACACCACACTCAATTTATATTATGATAGACTTCAAGAGATTAGGAGTGTAGGGGATGAGATTACTTATTATGGAAGTGTTGGGGATGCTGGCCCGTCCACGAGCATCCCAAACTTATCAACGAGCATCCCAAGTCCATCCACGAGCTAGGATGATATTGGTCCTTCTCAAAACCTATATAAATATTATAGACCTGACCTTGAGCTGGATGAGATTGAGAGATTATTAAATGTAATTACATATTATTATATGTTATGTTGTTTTAAATGTCAGTGTACATTTGTTATTTGTGATTTAATATATTATGTGCTATTTATGTGAATTGTGTTTTAATGATGAAAAATTGGTTAATTGTGATTGTATGAATTACTGTT
This sequence comes from Populus alba, assembly GCF_005239225.2. Classification (NCBI taxonomy): domain Eukaryota; kingdom Viridiplantae; phylum Streptophyta; class Magnoliopsida; order Malpighiales; family Salicaceae; genus Populus; species Populus alba. The sequence goes on along the minus strand of NC_133289.1, from coordinate 14,897,878 downwards.
TTTTTTTAAGGAGTTTATGGCAAAATAGAATGCCCCTGAACGCCTTTATTAGAAAAGTTGCAAATACCATATGCGAAACGTGAGTCACATATAGCATTTACGACATGTGAGGTCGCATATGGTATCTGCAACTCAATAGTCGCATATTATATTTGTGACTTTCTCAACTGGTTTAAATTTCTGATTATTTTTCTACTTATGTTATTTTACAAATTAATTTTTTAAAATGTGTTAAATTACTAAAACACTCTAGAATTTCCTTGGCTTCCCTTGCTAAAATTTAAGAGTGAGTTATCTGATGATGTTGTTCAAGCAGGACACCAGGTGCTAGTAGTGGTTCCCATGTCTTTTGCTATTGTTGCACGTGCACTCCACTTGTAGCTTAGGTATAGAGAGGAGTGATAGGTTAGTGACATACCATGACGTGGAATGGTATCCTCTCCAAGAAAGAAGGAATCCTAGAGAGCCTGATTCATGAGAAATATGTGAGGCTCTTTTTTATTATTATTATTAACATAGGTGTTTGGGTCAGCTTGTGTATACCTCGACTAATTCAATGGGTTTTAAAGTTAACGACTATATAAGCCTATAGTGGCCTTGAGATTTGTAAGACTCGAACTGGTAAGTTCTAAAAAATAAACTCAGGCTCTTTTGAGTATGCTGATGGAGCTTAAAGAAGGGATAATTAATAAGAAAGTCATTATTTTGGACCCATTTCCTAACAAGACCCTGAATTTGGAGAAGTGATTGTTGCTTCCCATAAATGAAGTTGGTACACTTGGGCCATATGCTTCATGCATATCTGAATCAGAAATCTCATATGCAATTGAATGGAAGAAACAACTTTCTAGCAAGTTATGATATGCTCTTTTGCATGTGTCTTTAATTGCGCAATTTTATTGTGAATGTGTCTAAAATGTGATTAGAGTTGTTTTTTTTTAAATAAAAATTTTGATATTACTATATCAAAATAATTAAAAAATGCACTAAAAAATTTAATTTAAAGTAAAAATAATAAAAACTTTTTAAAACTATAAATATACCCATAAAAACAAACATAACTTTTATTATATATCATATTAAAAACAACACAACATGATTGATTGATTTAGCAAGTAGGGGTAGGAATTTGGAATATTACTATTCTTAAACTCAAATCCCTTGAGTTTGGAATTGTAGAACGTTTTTAAGGTAATATTTGGAATTATAGTATAAGTATATTTTAAAGTGTTTTTTTATTTATTTTAAAACATATAAAAATAATATATTTTTTATATTTTTATTTTTGATATCAATTCATTAAAATAATAAAAAAAACTAGAAATATAATTTTAATTTCTTTTGAAAAAAACATAAAATATTTAAGAAACTACAGTCCAATCCCATTCCAAAACAATGCCTAAATCCAAGAAAATGATGCATGCTTTAACCATTGTAGCAAAGCAAAGTCTTCATAAACAAGGTTTTTTGGTCAGCTCTACTACCAAATGTGAGCAGCAGCACCATCCCCTTAATCAGAACTACACCCGTAAAACAACCACAATGACTTCCCCATCTCCTTTGTTTCTTCCAATCATAGAGTTCCCTTAAGTCGCCATCACCAAACCTTAGAATTTTAATTTATTTTCTCAGTTTTGTTCATAAAGGCGGGACAGGATCCACATAAGGATGAAGTCAAGAATTTTTCCTATCCTGGGCTATGATATAAATGCACATAAATTATTTTTTAAGATCAATCATTCACTTGGATATATAAATTTGTCTTGCTAAATAATAAAGTTTTAATTCAAATACATAACATAATATATATATAAAAATAAAAATTTAAAGTACATAAAATTCAAAATAAAAATAAAAATAAATTATACTATCAAAGTTGCACCCTTCGATGTTTTGTAGAATAGAATTCATCTATGATCAAATCCGAATTAATATCTTCAACAAGCTCTCGTTCAATGTAAATCATCATAGAATCTGCTAAGAACTCCTCTTTCATTTTATTGCAAAGCACAGTTTTAACATGTTTCATAGCTGAAAATGCCCGCTCTGTAGTAGCAGTGGAAATAGGCAAAGTCAAAACAAGACGAATCAACCTGTCAATCAAATGATAGTGCTGCGACTTATTTGTTTTAGCTAATCCTCGACATAATTCAGAAATGGTAGACATATTATGAAAGCTCTCATGATGAATCACATCAATCTGATAACGCTCTAGCTAAGATCTCAAACAATACATCTCTTGTTCATTGAAATCTTCAGGATAAAATTTCTCAGCAAGCTTGTAAATAGCATCAACTTTAAATGATTTCAAGTTGTCTTTAGGTTCTAAAGCAAAGCTAAGTACAAGGAGTTTCATTGTCCCATCACTGAATCTAGAATTTAATTCTTCCAACTGAAAATCTATTGTTGAGTTAAATATAGCATAATGATAATACTGGTAAACTGTCATTGAACCTTGTTGTTGACATAAATGACCTGTAGCTGTTTTATACAAAGCATTCATATATGATATGTCAATCTCATATTTTGTGCAAACAAATTGTACATTTTCAAGGAGAAGATCAAATCCGGCATCTCTCAAAGTTTGAAGCAATGCTTTAGTAATTGATACAAGATCCAGTGCATTTAAGATGTCAAGAGATTTTTGTTGCAAAGCTCGACAAAGTAAATCAGTAATCCCTATAATTTTATGCATCAAATATAAAATGAATATAAATTCAAAAGATTTCATCACAATCAAACAACCACCAGCTTCTCCACGTATAGAATTAGAAGATCCTTCTTAAACCATACTTTCAAGCACAGTAATAGTTGCACCATACATATCTATTAAGCTGCAAATAGAAGCAAAATGAGAGCTCCAGTGAGTAGTTCCACTTCGATGTAAATTACCAATTTGATTAGCCCCTCTACCAGTCCCACATTCTCCAATAGCTACCATATATGCAATTTCGATAGCCTGAGCATAATGTAACTTAGTATGATGTTTGGGAGAAGCACAAATAAAGTTGATAATGGCTATCAATTTTGAGAAAAATAACCAAATAGAAATCTCATTTCCAGCTGCTGCAACTAATGCTAGTTGTAGTCAGTGAGCAGAGCAATATACATAATATGCATAAGGACAATCTCTGAGAAATAGAGCTTGTAGTCCATTCCATGCACCATGCATATTGCTAGCACCATTATACCCTTGACCTCACATATTGAAAATATGCAAGTTATATCGAGCGAGCACATCACAAATTTCTTTTTTAAGTGTTGAAGAAGTAGTATCTGAAACATGCACAATATTAAAAAAACGCTCTCGTAAAAAACCCTGAATGTCAACAAATCTCAAAATAATAGCCATTTGTTCTTTATTTGATGCATCTTTGGCTTCGTCAACCAAAATACCAAACTTTGCATCTCTAACTTCTTCACAAATCTTTTTCCTCACTTTGTTCGCGAGAATATGCAAAATCTCTTTTTGAATAGTTGGCGAGGTATACTTTGTATTTTTTGATGCTTTTTCTAAGACAACATCATCAATGTCAACATTAAGTCTCCCTATAAGTCTTATCATCTCCAAAAAATTACCTCGATTATTAGAAGCCGAAGATTCATCATGACCTCTAAATGCACATGCTTGTAAGCTAAGCCATCAAACACTTTCAATTGTTAGCATAAGTCTCAATCGAATTTTCTGAACTTCTTCAACAATTTGTGCATTCAACACTTTATCAATATGTCTACTTACTTTCATTAAATCTTCAACAGATTTCACAACATTATTATGTGGTGAAGTGGGACTTCTCACATGCATCAAAAGTGCACATCTAACCCCATCATTAACCCTCTTCCAACTTCTAAAGCCTTTAGTGGTGAATGTAAGATGATGAGGCACTTTGTTTTCAAAGATAAAGCATGGAAAATAAAATACCGCATCCTTTGATGGAGAGTACTCTAGCCAAGGAAATTGATCAAACCAAGTGTATTGAAATCGACGATACTGTCTCCCTGATTCAATCATTGAATACTTTGCTAACTTAGGTTGATATGGACCCATTTTGATATAAGCTCTTCTAATTTCATCTTGTTGATTAATAGGATGTTTCCACACTGGAATTCACAACCCAGGATCTTGTTCAAGAGTATTAACATCAATTTCAACTCTTTGAGATTTGAAAGGGGGTTGTTCACTGCAATTTGAGACATCAACCTTGGAAGGAGAATGCCCTTTACTAGTTGATGTTTGTTCATTTGATTTAAAGAATGAAAACATAGTTTTTCCTCTCTTGTTTTCTTGATTTTCCATTATAATATATAACCTATTCAAGTAAAAGGGATTAGGGAAGTCAGGTGCAAGGTGAAAAGATACTAATGTCATAATAGAGTATTCATGAAATGCAGAATATACGAGGATAAACTAGTGATGCAAACTGATTAGTACTTAAAAGTGCATGTTTATCAAGGTTTTATATCATCATTTTGCACTTGAAGTATCAATAACTCCTTAACTAAAGCATGTTTTATAATAACAAGTCTGATACTATAAAATGCCTTAATATATGGTAAATGTTCATCTTAAATGCAGGCTTATCACATAAATCAAAGGATTGATTGATGAATTCAACTACTGAAATTTTGAAGATAAAGAAGGGTGAAGCTTAGAAAAAAGATGTTGGTGCAGTCCAAACTAGAACACTGTTCGGTAATTGGGTCATATCTCGAGTTCTAGATGTTCAAACGAACTCAAATATTTACACAGATTTTGTAAGACATAGGCCTACAACTTTCACGTGGACACCAAGATCTAAGATGGCCATTTTCAAGTCCAAATTATAGCAACCATGGAGAAGCCCGAATCTGTCCTACAGCCCAAACACTGTTCAGTGTTCAGCCCATATCTTGAGTTCTAGAAGTCCAAATGACCTAAACCTTTTTTTCCTATAAAGCTAAGAGAATTTCCTAGAACTTTCATGATACATATGGTTCCAGTTCTGATGTTAGCAATGACGTTGTATTCATACAAGAAGATAAGGATTTTCACCAAGTCAAGATGTGGCCACCCACTCAACAATTATTCATCAAATCAATAGTTCTAAATTTTGGCTTATAAAAGGAGGCATTTGCCATGCATTTAGACATCTTGGTGTTCAGATCAAGATCATGCTCTTGCTCTCTTTCTTTGTATTTTGTAATGTTTAAGTTTTATTTGATGTTGTATTAATCTCTTGTTTATGCTTTTCATTTCCTTTCTTTTATTTGTATAATTATGTTCTTATCTTGTTTATTTATGTTTTTTTCTTTCATTATGTTTAGCTAAATCTATTATATCAAGGTGAAAAGGGTACACTAATGGTGTAAGAATAAGTATAATATAAACTCAACATGGACTTTAATGCTTGATATTAACATGTTTTATATTTGTTACCTTGTTCACTTTTAATACTTTGCTTGTTAAATGGTTAATCTAGATTTATGTTGTATAACACTTGGTACAACAAATATTTGGCACAACAAATACTTGGCACTTTCATAGCCCATACTGTATGGTATAATCGACACCTGAGCTATGAAAGGAACTTGATTTGTTGTTAATTTAAGTTATAATCATGAATGTCTGACAACATTTACAAGTATTAGCATCATTTGAATAAGATAACTAATATAATCATGTTAACACTTTATAATATGATTGCAACCTCCTTCGTGTGTGGTTTCCAAGTTGAATAATTGATACGACCAAAAAATTGATGTCTTCTCCCAAGTGCAGGAGTGTCGAAGTAATAAATAACCCAGCAAGACCGGGGTCGATCCATAGAGAGGTTAATTGTATAAATTATAAATAACAAGACAATAACGACAATAACAACAATAACAACAACAACAACAACAATAATACTCAGTACATGGTGTTGTAATACCTGAGAATGATCTAAAAGATCGGGTCACAGGTTTCCAACCTATATACTGAGTTTATGAAAAGATCAAAGATATATATAACAAAATTTAAATAATATTAATAATAATAATAATACTAATAATAGTAATAATATATTAATAATATAATAATAATAATAATAATATAATAATAATAATAATAATAATAAAAGAAGAAGATGAAGAAATTAATGAGAACTTTGAGGTGGAAGATTAATGTAAGGATTAAACAACGATAAAAACAAATATCAAGGTTAGAGGATCCACTAATGGTACTTCAAACAAGTATAGTATAAACTCTTATTACTCAATTGGAAACCACACATAAAGGAGGTTCCAATCAGATTATAAATTGTTAACATGATTACATTAGTTATCTTATTCGAATAAAGCTAATACTTGTAAATGTTGGCAGACATTCATGATTATAACATATGTTAACAACAAATCAAGTTCTTTTCATAGCTCAAGTGTCAGTTATACCATACAGTATGGGCTATGAAAATGTCAAGTATTTGTTGTACCAAGTGTTATACAACATAAATCTAGATTAACCATTTAACAAGCAAAGTATTAAAAGTGAACAAGATAACAAATATAAAACATGTTAGTATCCAACGTTAAGGTCCATGTTAAGTTTATATTATACTTATTCTTACACCATTAGTGTACCCTTTTCACCTTGACATAATTAACTTAGCTAAACATAATGAAAGAAAGAAACATAAATGAACAAGATAAGAACATAGATGAGAAAGAAGTTAACTAAATAGAGAAAAGGAAATGAAGTGCATAAACTTGATATTAATGAAAGCAAAACATAAGCAATACAAAGAGAGAATGCAAGAGTATGATCTTGATATGGAAACCAAGATGCCTCAATACATGGTAAATGCCTCCTTTTATAGGCCAAAATTTGGAACTATTGATTTGTTGACTAATTAATGAGTGGGTGGCCACATCTTGACTTGGTGACAATCCTTATCTTCTTGTCTGAACAAGACGTCATTGCTAACATCATAATTTGCACAGAATCCTCAGGATTATTCTAGAAAATTGTCTCAGCTTTCCAACAAAAAAAAAGATGAGGTCATTTGGACTTCTAGAACTCAAGATATGGGCTGAACACTAAATAGTGTCTAGGCTACAGGACAGCTTCGGACTTCTTCATTGTTCCTACAATTTGGACTTCAAAACGGCCTTTTTAAATCTTGGGTTCCGCATGAAAGTTGTAGGCCTATGTCTTACCTTTCCATCCATATAAAATGGACCTGAATCCAAGATCTAGAGCTCCAGATATGATCCAATTACCGAGCAATGTTCTAGTTTGGACTGCACCAGCATCTCTTTTCTAAGTTTGGCCATCTCTTTGTCCTTTCACTTTCAATACTTAAACTCATCAATCAATCCTTTTATTTATGTGATAGGCCTGCATTTAAGATGAGCATTTACCATAAATTAAGGTATCTTATAGTATCAAACTTGTTATTATAAAACATGCTTTAGTTAAGGAGTTATTGATACTTCAAGTGCAAAATGATGATATAAAACCTTGATAAACATGCACTTTTAAGTAGTAATCACACCCCCCCAACCAGCTTATTGCTAGTCCCTAGTAATCTAAAGCGTTAAAATAGAGAAACAATTTGCAAGTTCCACAAAGCAAGGCATTCATCATTCAGCTTCCATTAATCTATCCAGATAAACAAACTCTCATTAAATTTATATTCTTGCTTCATACTTCTTAAACAAGATATTAATAAACCTTCTTTTTATATGCTCAATATATGAAAACATAGATGATGGGGCTTTTGTTGGAAGAAAAACAATATTATGTTCAAATGTTTAAGGTGAACTTCCTTGGGTTGAGATTATTATTATTATTATTATTTTTTTAATTTTCTTTTTTTTATTATTATTTATATACACATACAACTTTAAACACAATATATCTTTAACCCATGTAACGAGTTTTAGGCTAATGACTCCCAGACCAGTTGGTCTTAGGGCATTAGGTGTTGAGACACCCCTACGAGCTTAACAACTCGGGTTGTAGATACTGATACGTAGATAGTGCAATGTTTGATTCCCTTAAGCTTTTCTCCTTAACCCATGTAACAAGCTTTGGGTCAATAGCTCCCAAGTTAGTTGACTTTAGGGTATTAGGTGTTAAAACACCCCTTCGGACTTAATTGTTTAGGTTAGGGAGGCTACGAAACCAAACTTATCTATGTTTTTATTATCATCAATATTATCAATTTTTTTTTTTGCAAATTATATACTATCCATTTCCCTTAGTTGTTACCTTCAATAAAAGAGCATAAATAATGTAATAATCCAATGTGCAACCCACAATCATATGTTAAAGTGTGTGTGTGAAAATGAAGGTTTAATAATACTTGTTAAATAAGTATATGAGCAAAATCAAGTGATAACAATGCGAGAGTTTGTAAACCTGAATATTTCAAGAAGTATTATGATAGACCTTGGTAATGATACTTACTAAGATGCGTCTCTAGAGTCAATAAAATTTCCTCCTTACTCTGCCATCCTAATAAGGATTTTGTCAAATGGTTTTAATAATAGCAAAAACAATTAGCAAATTTTTTTTTTTTTTATAACTACTACCCTCTCCCCCCAACCAAAACGAGACATTGTCCTTAATGTCCTAAGGTAGAAAGATAGAGTATAGAAGACATCACCTAAAACAATGAACAATGACAAACCTGAAACACACTTAAACAAACATAAGAAGTAACAAAACAAAATAATATGCTATTAATAAAACCAAAAGACACAAGGTTTCACAGATGAAGGCTCAAATCTAATCTAAGTTTTTTACAGCTTTCCTTAGTTGACCAATCTAGGCGACTCATGCAGGGATCAATGACAGGGATGAAAGATTGTAGTTGGTCAATCAATTGTTCAGCAATAGCAGCAGAGATTATGATTTGTCGTGCCGAAGATGTTAGAAATTCTTGTTCCATAGCTTGATCAAGGAAAGACAACAACTTATCATAAAAACCATTAACATTTAACAAATCTATAGGTTTATGGTGAATGTGCAGTTGGGCTCAAGATGAAATATGAAAGATCTCTTCCAATGTGCCCAGACCACCTGGTAAGGCAATGAAGGCATCAACATGGCTAAACATGGCGTTCAGTCGATCAGACATTGTTGGGACCTATAGTTCCTCTCCAATTATTTTTCCAATGATGTCCCCATTTGCTAAAGCTTTGGGGACAACCCCCAAAACTTGACTGCCTCCTAAAAATACAGCCATTGACACACCTCCCAGTAACCCAAGGCTGCCTCCCCCATACACTAAATGAATCTTTCTCTCAGCTAGTACTCGACCAAGATGATTTGCTGATTCTAAAAACTCTTTTTCTTTCCCAAGACTGGATCCACCGAAAACACAAATATATCTTATGTGATGACTTGAGGAACCTACCATTTCTACACACTTCTATATTTCATAAATGTATGGGATGAGTAGAAATGAATGGAAGGAAGAGAAGAATTTATAGATGAAAAATTAAAAATGCAATCATTCCACCTATATATAGGCCAGCTGTAATCTCACACATTCTCTCTCTCTCTCTCTCTTTATTAATTATTTATTTTGAAAAAACATGTGTATGTACAGGTAGTTGTGATTGTGGCTCACATCTTCCCTTGGTTTTACATCCAAGAACGGCTTAAACGCCCTCTATGGGTCGGGGATAAGCTTCCCATCCAGTTTTCTTAAAAACTGGCAAACAAGGTCTTTTTTAGTCAGATTCCCAAGACTAAGTCGATCATGTTCTTTATGGAATTGTGGCCATAAATCATGAATTACACGATGCACATCTCCACTAGGATGCGTCTCAAGGGTCAACAAAAGATTATCTAAAGACCCCTTACTCAGGCCATCCTTAATGAATTGTATCTTATCTTCACGGTTTATAGATACCATTCCTAAAGAACGACACGTCGCATTACAAGTCCATCTGGCACATTTGTGACAGACTTTCAGTCGTTTTGCACGATGTTTCTTTGCAAAAGTGCTTTTACTTGTTCCAAGCATGTGTGAAATGAAAGAATTAGAGGACTCACCTGATAAGCGGACCTTTGCTTTAATTAACCAGCGAATATCTTCAGGAATTCCATAATTCATTAACACCCTTAATCTTGCACACCTAGCACGGTAAATTTTTGTAATCGCATTTGGAGGCAGAGCGGGAAAATAACTTTTCAATTTTTCAAGAGTGGTGTCCATTTTCAAAAGAGAATTAGACAAGAGATTCAAAGAAGGGAGAAAGAGCTAAGAATTGTACAAATATATACAGATATCAGTTATTTGGGAAACTGAAAGAACCGACTTAAGTCACGGAGTATCGTTATCTGCCATTTGACCAGGGTAAGAGAAAGACTAGCAAAACAAAAGTCACACAAAAAAAGGAACAAAAAAAAAAATGTGAGAAAAAACAAAATAATCAACCTTTATCTACAAGATCATTCAAACCAATGGATTCATTTTCACTAGGAAATTTGTCAAAGTAAGCTTTCAAACGATGTCCATTTACCTTCAAAACATTGTCATTCTTTGGATTCTCAATATCAAGGGCCCATAAGGATACACATGTTTCAAGATAAATGGACCGCTCCAGATCTTAATTTTTTAGGAAATAAATGGAGTCAAGAATTATAAAGCAAAACTTTTTGACCAGTATCAATTTTTTGACAATTTTCACAAGTCTTGCAGAATGCATGTGTGTCCTTGAACATGGTGGGCCAATAAAATCCATTTTGTAAGATTTTTGCAGTCGTCTTTCTTGATGAGAATTGACTCCCACATGCTTCAAAATAACAAAGTTTAATGACACTACTTACCTCATTGTCAGGAATGCATCTTTGAAATTTTTTATCAGGATAATATTTGAATAAGTTAAGGTCATCCCAATAAAAGTTCTTCACTTCGTTCAAAAACTTTCCTTTGTCTTCAGTACTCCAGTGAGCTGGCAAATCTCCTGAAGGAAGAAAAATGATATTTTTAGCAAACCAAGGCATTGAACTAAGAGAAAGTAAGGATTCATCAGGAGAGTAATCATCGATTGGTGGGATGTCAAATATCAAATCTGTTGTCACTCTTGACAAAAGATCGACATTAATATTTTTGGTGCCTTTTTCATCCGTGATTTCTTCCCAAGAATAAATCATTTGCAAATCTTCATATTCATCCAACTCAATTTTACTCAAAGTAGATTCAAGTTGATCATGAACTAATTCTTCAATATGATCTACTTCTTGTAAATCATTATCATCTCCAAGTTGCTTGCAAATGTTGAAAATATTTATCTCTAGTGTCATGTTTCCAAAAGATAACTTCATGAGTCCATACCTACAATTAATCAATGCATTAGAAGTTGCAAGAAATGGACGTCTTAAAATAATAGGAAATGAATTACATGCTTCAACAAGTTGCGTGTCTAAGACAATAAAATCAACAGGATAAATGAATTTATCGACTTGTACTAACACATCTTCAACTATTTCTCTAGGCACTTTTACTGATCTATCAGCAAGTAAAAGAGTTACAAAAGTTGGTTTTAACTCACCTAGATTGAGACTCTGAAAAACTGAATATGGAAGTAAATTCACACTAGCTCCAAGATCAAGTAAGGCTCTTTTAATTTTATGTTCTCCAATAAAGCAAGAAATTATAGGACAACCAGGGTTTTTATATTTCAAAGCATTATTGTTCTGAAGAATGGCACTTACTTGTTCGGTTAAAAAGGCTTTCTTTTTCACATTCAGTTTTCTCTTCATAGTGCACAGATCTCCAACAAAGGTATATTGATCCTTACTTGTTTGAAAGTTTCAACGATTTCAGAGTTGTGATTGACTTTTCTTTGTTTGGTCATGGCATGAGGAAATGGAAGTGTTGGCGGGAAATCAGTCTTTTCTTTGCAATGTTCAGGTTCAACCCCTTCCTTACCCTTATAGATAGACTCATCATCTTTCTCACAAGGTTTAAGAATGGGTTTTTCAATAACCTTACCACAACGAAGAGTGATGACTGATTTGACTTGATCCATATATTGGCTTCTAGAACCACTTGCATTTGCATTGTATTGCCCCTTTGGATTTTGTTGTGGTTGAGATGGAAACTTACCTTTCTCTTGGAAACTAAGAGCAGATGTTAACTTTGCAGGAGTATCTTTAAAATCTGTCATGCCTTGAGCAAGTTGAGTGTTGATTGCCTCTTGCTTTTCAATGAATGCATGCAATGTTTCCTCAAGATTTCTTTTAGGAGGTGGAGCATAAGGAGGTGCATATCCATGAGAATTTTGGAAATTATGGTGTGCTTGAAACGGTGGCTATGAAGTTTGTGCATTATTACTATCACTCTTCTAACTAAAATTTGGGTGATTTCTCCAACCAGAGTTATACGTTTGTGAGTATAGGTTATGGTTGGGTCTTTGGAAATTGTTTAAAGTATGAGCTTGTTCATGGAGGCATTCCCTAAAAGAAGGCAAAGTTGGACAATCATTTGTTGAGTGTTCATTGGTTTCACATATTTGACACACAATATCTTGAACATATTTTAATTGACCACTCTTTTTCAATTCAAGTGCTTCGACTTTTCTAGCTAAAGATGCAAAGTTGGCTTGGAGGTCATGATCTTCCCTAAGGTTGTGCATACCTCCACTAGATGTATGAGGTTGAGTTTTACTTGGTGCCTCATAAGTACCTGTGGTGTCCCAATTTTGAGCATTTTTGGCTAGCAAGTTTAGGTACTTCATTGCTTCATTAGGGTCTTTATCTTTAAAAGTTCCATTGCACATCAATTCAACCATTTGCCTATCTCTAGGTGTTAACCCTTCATAAAAATATGAAATCAATCTCCATGTTTCAAAACCATGATGTGGGCAAGTATTAAGTGACACAACCAAAAGATTGATGTCTTTTCCCAAGTGCAGGAGTGTCAAAGTAATAAATAACCCGGCAAGACCGGATTCGAACCACAGAGAGGTTAATTGTATAAATTATAAATAACAAGACAACAACAACAACAACAACAATAGTAATAGTAATAATAGTAGTAGTAGTAGTAGTAGTAGTAGTAGTAGTAATAAAAAGAAGAGGAGGAAGAAATTAATGAGAACTTTGAGATAGAAGATTAATGTAAAGATTAAACAATGATAAAAACAAATGTCAAGGTTAGAGGATCCACTAATGATATTTCAAGCAAGTATAATATAAACTCTTATTATTCAATTGAAAACCACACACAAAGGAGGTTCCAATCGGATGATTTCTCATTAATAGCTCATTATAAATTATTAACATGATCATATTAATTATCTTATTTACATAACACCAAACTTTTAAATATTGTCAGGAATTCATGATGTTAACTGATGTTAACAACAAATCAAGTTCCTTTCATAGCCCAGGTGTAGGTAATACTATACGGTTGGGCTCACATCTTTCCTTGGTTTTACGTCCAAGAACGGCTTAAACGCCCTCTATGGGTCGGGGATAGGCTTCCCATCCAGTTTTCTTAAAAACTAGCAAACAAGGTCTTTTTATATATATATATTGTCAAATTCCCAAGACTATGATGAGCTTGTTCTTTATGAAAATGGGGTCATAAATCATGAATTGCCTGATGCACATTTCCACTATGATGAGACTTAAGAGTCAATAAAAGACTATCTAAAGACTCTCTATGTTTTGAAATAAATCCTACCTTTTGACACTTTTCACAGGTTTTGCAGAATGAGTCCTTGAACATGGTGGGCCAGTAAAATCCACTTTGTAAGATTTTTGCAGTCGTCTTTTTTGACGAGAAATGATCCCTACATGCTTTAGAGTGACAACATTTAATGACACTACTTACCTTATTGTCGGGAATGCATCTTTGAAATATTTGATCAGAACAATATTTGAATAAGTAAGGGTCATCCCAAAAAAGGTTTTGCACGTCACTCAAAAACTTTCTTTTATCTTGGTTATCCAAATTAGCTGGCAAAAATCCTGAAGCAAGAAAATTATTATTTTTAGCAAACCAAGGCATTGAACTAAGAGAAAATAAAGATTCATCAAGAAAGTAATCATTGATTGGTGTGATGTCAGATGTTGAATCAATTGTCAACTTTGACAAATGATCCGCGACAACATTTTCAGTGCCTTTTTCATCATCAATTACTTCTTGTTTGGTCATGGCATAAGGAAATAGAAGTGCTGGTGGGAAATCAGTCTTTTCTTTGCAATGTTCAGATTCAACCCCTTCCTTACCCTCAGATATTGATTCATCATCTTTCTCATAAGGTTCAAGAGTGAGTTTTTCAATAACCTTACCACTGCGAAGAGTGATGTCTGATTTGACTTGATCCATGTGTTGACTTCTGGAACTACTTGCATTTACATTGTATTTCTCCTTTGGATTTTGCTGTGGTTGAGATGGAAACTTACCGTTCTCTTGAAAACTGAGAGCAGATGTTAACTTTGTAAGAGTAGCTTTAAAACCTGTCATGCTTTGAGCAAGTTGAGTGTTGATTATCTCTTGCTTTTCAATGAATGAATGCAATGTTTCCTCAAGATTTCTTCTAGGAGGTGGAGCATAAGGAGGTGCATATCTATGTGAATTTTGGAAATTATGGTGTGCTTGAAACGATGGCTGTGAAGTTTGTGCATTATTGTTATCACTCTTCCAACTAAAATTTAGGTGATTTCTCCAACCAAGATTGTATGTTTGCGAGTGTGGGTTATGATTGGGCCTTTGGAAACTATTTAAAGCATGGGCTTGTTCATGGAGGCATTCCTTGAAAGAAGGCAAAGTTGGACAGTCATTGGTTGCATGTTCATTTGTTTCACAGATTTGACACACATTGTCTTGAACATATTTTAATTGACCACTCTTTTTCAATTCTAGTGCCTCGAATTTTCTAGCTAAAGATGCAAACTTGGCTTGGAGGTCATGATCTTCCCTAAGGTTATACATACCTCCACTAGATGTATGAGGTTGCATTTTACTTGGTGCCTCATAAGTGCCCGTAGTGTCCCAATTTTGTGCATTTTCAGCTAGCAAGTCTAGGTACTCCATTGCTTCATTAGGGTCTTTATCTTCAAAAGTTTCATTGCACATCAATTCAACCATTTGCCTATCTTTAGGTGTTAATCCTTCATAAAATTATGAAACCAATCTCCAAGTTTCAAAACCATGATGAGGGCAAGTATTAAGCAAGTCTCGATACCTATCCCAACATTGGTAAAATGTTTCACCTGGTTTTTGAGTGAAAGTGGTGATTTGTCTTTTGAAAGAGTTGGTTCTGTGAGATGGAAAAAACTTCTTTAAAAATTGTTGTTGCATTTCATCCCAAGCACGAATGGATCCTGACCTAAGATTTTGTAGCGCCATGTTTTAGCTTTATCTTTTAATGAAAAAGGAAAAAGCTTTAATCTAATGGTATTCATGCTACAATTTAAGTCATTATAGGTGTTACAAACCTCTTCAAATTCTCTCAAATGCAAGTATGGATTTTCTAGATCTAAGCCATGAAAAAAAGGTAAAAGTTGAATAATGTCTGGCTTAAAATTAAAATGGGATGCATCAGGAGGGAAAACTATGCATGAGGGTGCACTTGTTCTTGTGGGATTCATGTGGTCTCTAAGTGTCCTAACACGATTATTCTCATTATGAAGTGACTGATTATCTTCTTCGGCCATATTTTCTGAAAATGATGAGGATACCTTACAAAATCTACCACTTAATGTATGTGATCAAACACTCATGCACGTGTAGAAAGAGAATAAAGGGAAGAAGAAAATAAAAGAAAAAGAAACAAAGTTGGATACAAGAAAAGTGAAAAGAGAAAACAAAATAAATACTATAATTTGTACAAGAACTTACCTCCCCGGCAACGACGTCAAAAACTTGACATGACCAAAAGATTAATGTCTTCTCCCAAGTGCAGGAGTGTCGAAGTAATAAATAACCTAGCAAGACCGGGGTTGAACCACAGAGAGGTTAATTGTATAAATTATAAATAACAATACAATAACAACAACAACAACAACAACAACAACAACAACAACAACAACAACAATAATAATACTCAGTACGTGGCGTTGTTATACCTGAGAATGATCTAAAAGATCGGGTCATAGGTTTCCAGCCTATATACTGAATTTATGAAAAGATCAAAGAGATATATTATATAATATAAACAGAATGTAAATAATAATAATAATAATAATAATAATAATAATAATAGTAATAATAATAATAATAATAATAATAATAATAATAATAATAATAATAGTAACAATAATAATAAAAGAAGAAGATGCATAAATTAATGAGAAACTTTGAGATGAAAGATTAATATAAGGATTATATAATGATAAAAACAAATGTCAAGGTTAGAGGATCCACCAATGGTATTTCAAACAAGTATAATATAAACTCTTATTACTCAATTTGGAAACCACACACAGAGGAGGTTCCAATCGAATGATTTGTCATTAATAGCTCATTATAAATTATTAACATGATCATATTAATTATCTTATTTACATAACACCAAACTTTTAAATATTGTCAGGAATTCATGATGTTAACTGATATTAACAACAAATCAAGTTCCTTTCATAGCCCAGGTGTAGGTAATACCATACGGTTGGGCTATGAGAGTGCCAAGCATTTGTTGTACCAAGTGTTATACAACACAAATCTAGATTAACCATTTAACAAGCAAGGTATTAAGAATTAGTAAGATAAAAAGATAAGACATGTTAATATTAAACATTAAGGTCCATGTTGAGTTTACACCATACTTATTCTTACACCATTAGTGTAACCTTTTCACCTTTACATAATAAGCTTAGCTAAACATAATGAAGAAGAGAAACATAAATAAACAAAACAAGAACATAAAGAAAATACAAGTTAACTAAGTAAAGGAAAGGAAATGAAAAGCATAAACAAGATATTAATGAAAGCAAAACTTAAAAATTACAAAAAAAATATAAAGAGAGAAATAAAGAGCATGAACTTGATCTGAACAACCAAGCCCCCAAATACATGGCAAATGCCTCCTTTTATAGGCCAAAATTCAGAATTATTGATTTGATGACTAATTGTTGAGTGGGTGGCCAACTCTTGACTTTGTGAAAATCCTTATCTTCTTGTCTGAATAAAACAAAAATGCTAACATCAGAACTGGGTCCACTTGAAAACATGAAAGTTGCAGGAAATTGTCTTAACAAATCTGTGTAAACATTTGAGGTCATTTGGACTTCTAGAATTCTAGATATGGGCCAAACACTAAACAGTGTTCGGGCTGCAGGACAGATTCGAACTTCTCTGTTGTTGCTATAATTTGGACTTGAAAATGACCTTCTTAGATCTTGATGAAAACATGAATGTTGTAGACCTATATCTTACTGAATCTGTGTAAAAATTTAAGGTCATTTGGACATCTAGAACTCGAGATATGACCTAATTACCGAACAGTGTTCTAGTTTGGACTGCACCAACATCTCTTTTCTAAGTTTGGCCATCTCTTTGTCCTTTCAATTTTCATACTTGAACTCATCAATCAATCTTTTGATTTATGTGATATGCCTGCATTTAATATGAACATTTACCATATATTAAGGCATTTTATAGTATTAGACTTGTTATTATAAAACGTGCTTTAGTTAAGGAGTTATTGATACTTTAAGTGCAAAATGATGATATAAAACCTTGATAAATATGCACTTTTAGGTAATAATCATCACCTTATAGACTAGTCTATGAAAAACATTGTCACTTGCTTGTGGAAATTGAACATAAAGCTTATTGGGCTATTAAAGCTTTCAATTCAAACCTTGATGATGCTAGTCAGCTGTGAAAATTGCAAATAAATAAGCTTGAGGAAATAAGAAATGATGCATATGATAATTCAAGAATTCATAAAGCAAGAATCAAAGAGTTTCATGACAAGAAAATACTGAGAAAAACATTCAATGTTGGTAAAAAAGTCTTGCTTTATAATTCTCGACTCCATTTATTTCCTGGAAAACTAAGATCAAGATGGAGCGGTTCTTTTATTGTGAAACATGTGTATCCATATGAGGCTTATGATATTGAGAATCCAAAGAATGACAATGTTTTCAAGGTGAATGAGCATCGTTTGAAAGTTTATTTTAACAATTTTTCAGTTGAAAATGACTCTATTGAATTGAGTGATCCTGTATATAAAGATTGATTCTTTTTCTCACATTGTTTTGTGTTTTGTTTTGGTGTATCTATTGTTTTGCTAGTCTCTCTCTCACCTTGGTCAAATGGTGTATAATGGTACTCTGTGACTTAAGTCGGTTCTTTTAGTTTCCCAAATAACTGATATCTGTATATATTTGTACAATTCTCTACTCTTTCTCCCTTCTTTGAATCTTTTCCCCAATTCTGATATGAAAATGGACACCACTCTTAAGAAGTTGAAAAGGTATTTTCCCGCTTTGCCTCCAAATACGATTACAAAAATTTACCGTACTAGGTGTGCAAGATTGAGGTTGTTAATGAATCATGGAATTCCTGAAGATATTCGTTGGCTAATTGAAGCAAAGGTCAGATTATCAGGTGAGTCCTCCAATTCTTTTATTTCATACATGCTTGGAACAGGTACAAGCACTTTTGCAAAGAAACGTTGTGTAAAACGATTGAAAGTCTGTCATAGATGTGCCAAATGAACTTGCAAAGCGACATGTCGTTCTTTAGGAATGTGATGTGCATCTGGGAATTATAATCCATCTCGTAAAGCTGAATATAATATGAAAGAGGGTGCAGATGGTCCAATGACAAGAGCGAGAGCAAAACAACTACAACAGGCCATGACGAATCAAATTGCAATGATTGAAGCTTGGAGATGGGAAAAGCCCTTAATGGTTCTTTTCATGCTGGGCTACTTGTATTTGGATTGATAATGCAAGTGAAGGAATTGATGTTGTTTATGGTCAGAATAGTAGATGGATTTGAACCCGAATTTGAAGTCATCCAATGCATGTGAAAACAAGATTTATGTAGGTAAAATTCAAGTTCAGAATGTGATCTTTCTAGATTGTCCAACCATGATTGCATTGGACTTTTGGGTCAAAAGTTATGGCTGTTTTAAATTTGGTCTGCTTATGTTTTAGAAATGTAAAAAAAAAACGCGTGTTAGTTAAATTTGTCTACTTACTTTATTAAAAGTCTAGTTTTTAGGTTTGACTTTTGTCATGTTGAATTCACCTAACTTTGGAGGGATGTTCCAAAGATAAATATGTATCAGAATATGTAATAAACACTTTTGGCCAAGATTTGAAACTTAATTCAGAGAATTAAGAGTTGTTCTTCCAAATTCATTTTGTGAAGAACCCTACCTGACTTATCACTCTTCAATCACAAAGAGTGTGGCGTTGAAATCCTAGATTGATCTTTGTGGCGTCCAGATCGACTTATCAAAGTATCATTCTAGTCTATCCTCCATCTTACTTACTTTTAAATCACTACAATCCAGCCTAAATACAAAAAAAAAAAGACAACACAACCAGACCCATCCTTCATCCATTTTCGTTAGAATCATTGTTGCTGATTTTCAAATCATTCACGACACATTCCAAATGAACTTGCAATGCGACATGTCGTTCTTTAGGAATGGTATCTAAAAACCGTGAAGATAAAATACAATTCATTAAGGATGGCCTAAGTAAAGGGTCTTTAGATAATCTTTTGTTGACCCTTGAGACGCATCCTAGTGGAGATGTGCATCATGTAATTCATGATTTACGGCCACAATTCCATAAAGAACATGCTCAACTTAGTCTTGGGAATCTGACTAAAAAAGACCCTGTTTGCCAGTTTTTAAGAAAACTGGATGGGAAGCCTATCCTCGACCCATAGAGGGCGTTTAAGTTGTTCTTGGATGTAAAACCAAGGGAAGATGTGAGCCACAATCACAACTACCTGTACATACATGCTTTGTCAAAATAAATAAAAGAGAGAGAGTGTGAGACAACAACTGGCCTACATATAGGTAGTATGATTGCATTTTCAATTTCTCATCTATAAATTCTTCTCTTCCTTCCCTTCATTTCTACTCAACCCATACATTCATCAAATATAGAAGTTTGTAGAAATGGCAGGTTCCTCAAGTCATCACATAAGAAATATTTGTATTTTCGGTGGATCCAGTCCTGGGAAAGAAAAAGAGTTTTTAGAATCAGCAAATCATCTTGGTCGGGTACTAGCTGAGAGAAAGATTCATTTAGTGTATGGGGGAGGCAGCCTTGGGTTAATGGGAGGTGTGTCAATGGCTGCATTTTTAGGAGGCAGTCAAGTTTTGGGGGTTGTCCCCAAAGCTTTAGCAAATGAGGACATCATTGGAAAAACAATTGGAGAGGAACTACAAGTCCCTACAATGTCTGACCGACTGAATACCATGTTTAACCATGCTGATGCCTTCATTGCCTTACTAGGTGGTCTGGGCACATTGGAAGAGATCTTTCATATTTCATCTTCGGCCCAATTGCACATTCACCATAAACCTATAGGTTTGTTAAATGTTAATGGTTTCTATGATAAATTGTTGTCTTTCCTTGATCAAGCTGTGGAGCAGGAATTTCTAACATCTTCGACACGACAAATCATAATCTCTGCTGCTGCTCCTGAACAATTGATTGACCAACTACAATCTTTCATCCCTGTCATTGATCCTTGCATATGTCGCCTAAATTGGTCAACTAAGGAAAGCTGTAAAAAGCTTAGATTAGATTTGAGCCTTCATTTGTGAAACCTTGTGTCTTTTGGTTTTATTAATAGCATATTATTTTGTTTTGTTACTTCTTATATTTGTTTAAATGTGTTTCAAGTTTGTCATTGTTCGTTGTTTCAGGTGATGTCTTCTATACTCTATCTTTCTACCTTCAAACATTAAGGACAATGTCTCATTTTGGTTGGGGGGAGAAGGTAGTAGTTGACATTAAAAAAAAAAACTAACTTATTAACTGTTTGTGCTATTATTAAAACCATTTGACAAAATTGTTATTAGGATGGCAGAGTAAGGAGTCAAATTTATTAACTCTTGAGACGCATCTTAGTAAGTATCCTTATTAGGATGACAGAGTAAGGAGGAAATTTTATTGACTCTAGAGATGCATCTTAGTAAGTATCATTACCAAGCTCTATCATAATACTTCTTGAAATATTCAAGTTTACAAACTATCGCATTGTTATCACTTGATTCTGCTCATATACTCATTTAACAAGTATTCTTAAACCTTCATTTTCACACACACACTTTAACATATGATTGTGGGTTACACATTGGATTATTATATTAATTATGTTTTTTTTGTTAAAGGTAACAACTAAGGGAAATGGATAGTATATAATTAAAAAAAAATGATAATATTGATGATAATAAAAATGTAGATAAGTTTGGTTTCGTAGCCTCCTTAACCTAAGCAATTAAGCTCGAAGGGGTGTTTTAACACCTAATACCCTAAAGTCAACTGAGTTGGGAGCTAGTGGCCCAAAGCTTGTTACATGGGTTAAGGAGAATAGCTTAAGGGAATCAAACATTGCATTATCTATGTATCAGTATTTGCAACCCGAGTTGCTAAGCTCGTAGGGGTGTCTCAACACCTAATGCCCTAAGACCAACTGGTCTAGGAGTCATTAGCCTAAAACTCGTTACATGGGTTAAAGATACATTGTGTTTTAAGTTGTATGTGTATATAAATTAAAAAAAAAAAGAAAAAAAAATAATAAGAATCCCAACCCAAGGAAGTTAACCTTAAACATTCGAACATAATATTTTTTTCTTCCAACAAAAGCCCCATCATCTATGTTTTCATACATTGAGCACATAAAAATAAGGTTTATTAATATCTTGTTTAAGAAGTATAAAGCAGGAATATAAATTTAATGAGAGTTTGTTTATCTGGATAGATTAATGGAAGTTGAATGATGAATGCCTTGCTTTGTGGAACTTGCAAATTGTTTTTCTATTTTAACGCTTTGATTATTAGGGACTAGTAATTAGCTGGTTGGGGGGTGTAATTAGTACTTCAAAATGCATGTTTATCAAGGTTTTATATCATCATTTTGCACTTGCAGTATCAATAACTCCTTAACTAAAGCATGTTTTATAATAACAAGTCTGATACAATAAAATGCCTTAATATACGGTAAATGTTCATCTTAAAGCAGGCCTATTACATAAATCAAAGGATTGATTGATGAATTTAACTACTGAAATTTTGAAGATAAAGAAGGGTGAAGCTTAGAAAAGAGATGTTGGTACAGTCCAAACTGAAACACTGTTCTGTAATTGGGTCATATCTAGAGTTCTAGATGTCTAAATGATCTCATATTTTTACACAGATTTGGTAAGACATAGGCCTACAACTTTCATGTGGACACCAAGATCTAAGAAGGCTGTTTTCAAATCCAAACTATAGCAACAACAAAGAAGTCCGAATCTATCCTGCAGCCCAAACACTATTCAGTGTTCAGCTCATATCTTGAGTTCTAGAAGTCCAAATGACCTAAATGTTTTTTTCCTGGAAAGCTAAGAGAATTTCCTAGAACTTTCATGGTACATATGGTTCCAGTTCTGATGTTAGTAATGATATTTTATTCAGACAAGAAGATAAGGATTTTCAGCAAGTCAAGATATGGCCACCCACTCAACAATTATTCGTCAAATCAATAGTTCCAAATTTTAGCCTATAAAAGGAGGCATTTGCCATGCATTTAGACATCTTGGTGTTCATATCAAGATCATGCTCTTGCTCTCTTTCTTTGTATTTTGTAATGTTTAAGTTTTATTTGATGTTATATTAATCTCTTGTTTGTACTCTTCATTTCCTTTCATGTATTTGTATAATTATGTTCTTATCTTGTTTATTTATGTTTTTTTCTTTCATTATGTTTAGCTAAATATATTATGTCAAGGTGAAAAGGGTACACTAATGGTGTAAGAATTAGTATAGTATAAACTCAACATGGACTTTAATGCTTGATATTTGTTACCTTGTTCACTTTTAATACTTTGCTTGTTAAATGGTTAATCTAGATTTATGTTGTATAACACTTAGTACAACAAATACTTGACACTTTCATAGCTCATATTGTATGGTATAACCAACACCTGAGCTATGAAAGGAACTTAATTTGTTGTTAATTTAAGTTATAATCATGAATGCCTGACAACATTTACAAGTATTACCATCATTCAAATAAGATAACTAATGTAATCATATTAACAATTTATAATCTGATTGGAACCTCCTTCGTGTGTGGTTTCCAAGTTGAGTAATAAGAGTTTATAATATACTTGATTGAAATACCATTAATGGATCCTCTAACCTTGACATTTGTTTTTATCATTATTTAATCCTTACAGTAATCTTCCATCTCAAAGTTCTCATTAATTTCTTCCTCTTCTCTTTTTTTTATTACTACTATTACTACTACTACTACTACTATTATTTACATTCTTGTTATATTTTATGTACGTTAAGTATGCTCTGTGTTTGATCAAGGATCCTGACATTGTTGGTCTTGCCTTGTTCATTCGCATCAGAAATTTGTTTATATTATATAATATATCTCTTTGATCTTTTCATAAACTCAGTACATAGGCTGGAAACTTGTGACTCGATCTTTTAGATCATTCTCAGGTATAACAACGCCACATACTGAGTATTATTACTATTACTGTTACTATTACTATTGTTGTTATTATTGTTGTTGTATTGTTATTTATAATTTATATAATTAACCTCTCTATGGTTCGACCCCGGTCTTGTCGGGTTATTTATTACTTCGACACTCCTACACTTGGGAGAAGACATCAATCTTTTAGTCGTGTCACAAATTACCGGGAGATTTGGAGAACTTAACTTTGAAATAACCAGTAAATTATTAGTACTAGACTACTAGTGTGTTAGCTTGCATCCATTTCTAGGGTACAGTCTACTGTTTAATCCACTAACAATCTACTGTAATGAATGTGAAATATTGAATTCAAAATGGAAAGTTAGGGTTTGTAAATTCTTACCTGATGATTTTACACTCTTGCGACTCTCTATATAGATTTTTCTTCAAAATCCAAGCTAAAATTATAAACTGTTGAGAAGAAAAATAGCTAAAACCTCCAATTATTTGGAAGACGTGTGAACCAATTAATTATTTATATTTAAATAGATTTGCTATAAAATATAACTAATTAATTACTATTGTAAGGGAAGGTGGGTGGCTAATTAATTAGTGTTGCAGGGAAAGTAAAGTGGGCGACTAATAGCTGCTAATTAATTTGGGTTGTAAGGAAAAGTGGGATACAAGGTTTGCTTACAGTGTAAAAAATAAGGAAAGTGGAACATAAGTTTGCTTTGTAAAAATTAAAAGGAAAAGTGGATTATTAAGGCTTTTTAACCTAGGCTACAACCCTCTTTAGCCTTGTAAAAGGCTTCGCCCCTGGATCCACGGACCTAGGAATATTACACAAAGTGGACAACCAAAAAAAAAAAAAAATGAAGAAGAAGAAGAAGAAGAAAAAGAAGAAGGAAAAGAATATCTGAGCCTCAATAATACTGGATCTTCACACGATGAAAAAATGCATATCGAAATAGCGTCTACGGCACTCGTGAAATCATTAACAATGAGAGCCCTAGATAAACAGGCATTTGATTTCTTGAAGGTATTTAAATGTACTGTAAATGAATTGGCATTCATCATGTTTCATTCTATTTACATGGCGCCCTTCCTTCTCCTACAGAAATTTCTGTACACAAAAATGGCGACGGGCTCAAAGTTCTGGTAACCATTCTTTCAGTTGCAGGCAAGATACTGTAGTCACACTTTAATAGCCCGTCAAATGCCTCTCTCAGAAAGCCACCTATAATAAATTTCAGTAGGCCCAGGATGACCCCAGCCCTTTCACTTAATGCCCTTAAATTTGTAGTGGCTACCTTGCCGTATTTCAAAATCAGATGATTCAATGAACAGATGCATTTACTTGGCAGGAGGGAGGGCAGCTTAAGACAGGCAGATAGATGGGCAATTAATGAACAAATTCTCAAATCTGTAAAAATAATATACTGGTGAGTTTTATCGAATTAAGGTTTTTGGGTTTACAGCAATGGACAGTGGGGTCCACCCTAATTAAACGAGAGAAAATAAAAATAATTTATGGGGAGGAGGAGGAGTTGGTATCCATAGACCATAGTCCATGCAAATTGAACTTCATGCCACCCAATGCAATAGATATCAAGAGTTATGTGACATTTATAGGCTGCAGAACTGAAAAGCTAGTTGTTTGTTTCTCAAATAACAGGGTCCATGATATCTGCCATGCCATATGTTAGCAAAGAGCCTAGACTAAAGAATCGAACAAGATGTTGCCGTTTCAGTAACAAAATTGAAAAGAAGAGAACTCAATACCTTCGGATTACATGCGGGGCGCATGGATGAACCAGAATTATTAAACACCCTCCTCTACCTATCCTTGTACCAAATTAAAAAACCCATAGCATATGGCTCCACATTAATAGTTCTTGAAATGCCATGGTGTTAGCATGGGTGCTATCATCTCAGACTTCAGATAAATAGAAACATTAAACATAATTATAAATAATATCTTTTAAAATATTTAAGAAATATTTTATTATTATTATTTATGTATGATAAGTAATGCCTTAAGTAATCTTTATTATGTATTAAAAGTTGTTTTTTATTAAATAAGAGTAATTTTCATTTCATAAAGCATAATTGACAAATATATCTTATTTATTCTTAATTTTTTTTTATTAATCAGAAACCATAGATAATTGTCAGGTTAATCATATACTCTAGCTGGCTATCGGCTATTATAACAAAAGCTAAATTGTGTGGGGAAATCATTGTAAATCAAGAGACCTTTTACTGTGAATTATAATAGTAGTTTTATTTTCAATTTCTCATCGTATCTTTTTGTAAGATGTTTCTTTGGATGTTAGTGTTTTTCTTTTTTTTCTCTCTTGATAACTAGAATGCTCAATTTTTCTCTCTTTGTTTGTTGTTTGCTTGGGTTAAGCAAGGGTTGCCAGACCCAAGTATCTTGGGTGTGACAAACACATCAGACCCAAGCTTCTTGCAATTGAAATATGATTGCTATGATATGATTTTTTAATGACCTGTCATGATTGGAAGTTGCACACATTGAAGAGCAGAGGTGGAGAACAAATGTTAGATATTTCCTTTATATATATATATATATATATATATATATATATATATATATATATATATATATATATATATAATTGCAATTGAAATAGTCAATAAATAATTAGTTGTAATTAGGGAAGTTGTTGAAAGTTTTCCCAATATGCAATTTCACTAGTTGAGTTCCTATTATCATGGGAGATTTTGTAACGTTGTGGCCTATTTAGGCTCACTTACTTTATTGAATGAGACATCGTTGAATAATATAAACACACTCTTCCAAACTCTAGTCTTCTTCTTCTTATTCCTTCCCCAAATTCTGTTCTTATCAATAATATCAGAGCCAATTCAGTTCATGGATATACGTAGTAAAACCAACGTGGAGTTTTGTAATGAGGTCAATAAAACTCTTTCCCATCATGATACCAACTTTGAGGAATTAAACCATAATTTTGGTCGATACAATAATACCCTACAAGGAGTCATGGTTAAGTTGCAGGCAATGCAAATTGCCAATCTAATCACACACTTGACAAATAAGTTAATCCATTCATAGCAAGAGAGACTTCCCACAATAAGCCTTTCGTATTAACCACCTCCATTCTAGACCGAAATCACACTCACCTTAAGTTGAATTTTTTTATATTTATAAGCGAAGGCAAGAATCCCACATTTTGGATTTTCAAAGATGAGCAGTACTTTGAATTTAAGAATATTGACTCTTCATAATAGGTACAGTTGGCATCATTTCATCTGGAAACGTCACTCTCTAATGGTATCATTGGTATATATAAAAAAGGGGTCTATTGCATTGGGAGGAGTTCACCAAAGCCCTCCTTTATTGTTTTGGACCAACAAATTATGATGATCCATCATAAGCATTATCTCGTCTTAGACAAATAACAATAGTTAATGCTTACCAAGAGACATTCGAAAATTTATCCTATAAGGTAGACAATCTTTCGGAAAAAATTTTGGTTGGTTGTTTTATTGTAGGATTGAAGGATGACATCTGATTGGATGTAAGTGTTAAGCAACCAAAAACATTATCCAAAACTATTAGCGTAGCTCACCTCATTGAAGAACAAAACCAATTTCAGCAAAAACCTATTAACCAAAGTCAACTAACAACTCCCTCTTATAAAACCCAACCTTAACACAATACCACGGTGGGACTACTTGGACCTTCCCCTACTCAGCGACCACCTCAGGTGTCTGGAAATCTCATGACTCATGGGACACGAGGCTAGGGAGAGACGTGAAAATGAATTATGTTTCTATTGTAATTATAAGTACATGCCAGGACACCATTGTACGCAACCACAAATGTTTATGATGGTTGATGTGCAAACGAAAGAGGAGACAACTGATATGGATATGGACATAGAGCTATCCAAAGAAGCCATTCTTGAACAAGACAACTGCTATGGATATGGATATAGAGCTATCCGAAGAAGCCATTCTTGAAATATCGTTCCATGCCTTGGCTGGAACCACATATCTATAAACCTTTTAGGTTATTGGGAGGGTCGAAAACAGAGAATTAATAGTGCTCATTAATAGGGGAAGCACCCACAATTTCATCAAACAGTTTGTAGTTACCAAGTTTGGATTACAAGTGGTTTATGGCAAAACAAATCAGGTAAAAGTAGGAAACAAAGAAATTATTTAGTGCAATAGATGTTGTATGGGACTTTCCCTCTCTATTCAAGGGTTCATAGTACAAGTTGATTTCTATGCCCTTTCTTTGGCTGCTTATCAAGCTGTTTTGGGAGTGCAATGGTTAAAGACACTATGTCCAATTCAAACGGACTACAAGGAACTTAGTATTACCTTCACACAATCTAGCTGACTCATATATTATGAGGGATGAAAAGTTCTAAGTTCACTCCCATGAGTGAAAAAATTTATTACACTTATCAGGTATGAGGTTTTTTGTTCATGAGATTATAAATGAGGCACCAATTTAAGAGACCAAAATACCTTCAGACCTCAGTAAAAAATGATTAGAATTTGCATTTATGTTTAAGGAATTCACTGGTTTGCTGCATATGCACAGCCATGACCATCGGATTCCGTTGCTACCAAACCAGCTACCAGTTAACGCAAGACCTTACATATATCCTCATTACCAGAAAACTAAGATTGAAAATCTGGTCAAAGAATTCCTCAAAACTTGAATCATGTGGCCTAGTCGAAACCTATTTTCATCACTAGTTTTGCTAATTAAAAAGTCATATGGGTCTTGATGCTTTTGCGTAGGTTACTAGGCACTCAATGAGATCATGGTAAATGATAAATTCCTAATACCAATCATTGACGAGTTGCTTGAAGAGTTACATGGTGTGAATTGTTTTTCAAAGCTAGACTTGCGTTCCATGTATCACTGACACGACCAAAAGCTTGATGTCTTCTCCCAAGTGCAGGAGTGTCGAAGTAATAAATAACCCGGCAAGACCGGGGTCGAACCACAGAGAGGTTAATTGTATAAATTATAAATAACAAGACAACAACAACAATAACATCAATAACAACAACAACAACAATAACAATAATAATTATTATTATACTCAGTACGTGGTGTTGTTATACCTGAGAATGATCTAAAAGATCGGGTCACAGGTTTCCAGCCTATATACTGAGTTTATGAAAAGATCAAAGATATATATTATATAATATAAACAGAATGTAAATAATAATAATAATAATAATAATAATAATAACAGAAGAAGATGAAGAAATTAATGAGAACTTTGAGATAAAAGATTAACGTAAGGATTAAGCAACGATAAAAACAAATGTCAAGGTTAGAGGATCCACTAATGGTACTTCAAACAAGTATAATATAAACTCTTATTACTCAATTGGAAACCACACATAAAGGAGGTTCCAATCAAATTATAAATTGATAACATGATTACATTAGTTATCTTATTCGAATAAAGCTAATACTTGTAAATGTTGGCAGGCATTCATGATTATAACTTATGTTAACAACAAATCAAGTCCCTTTCATAGCTCAGGTGTCGGTTATACCATACAGTATGGGCTATGAAAGTACCAAGTATTTGTTGTACCAAGTGTTATACAACATAAATCTAGATTAACCATTTAACAAGCAAAGTATTAAAAGTGAACAAGATAACAAATATAAAACATGTTAGTATCCAACATTAAGGTCCATGTTAAGTTTATATTATACTTATTCTTACACCATTAGTGTACCCTTTTCACCTTGACATAATTAACTTAGCTAAACATAATGAAAGAAAGAAACATAAATAAACAAGATAAGAACATAAATGAGAAAGAAGTTAACTAAGTAAAGGAAAGGAAATGAAGTGCATAAACTTGATATTAATGAAAGCAAAACATAAGCAATACAAAGAGAGAAAGCAAGAGCATGATCTTGATCTGGAAACCAAGATGCCTCAATACATGGTAAGTACCTCCTTTTATAGGCCAAAATTTGGAATTATTGATTTGTTGACTAATTGATGAGTGGGTGGCCACATCTTGACTTGCTAACAATCCTTATCTTCTTGTCTGAACAAGACGTCATTGCTAACATCATAATTTGCCCAGAATCCTCAGGAATGTTCTAGGAAATTGTCTCAGCTTTCCAACAAAAAAAAAGATGAGGTCATTTGGACTTCTAGAACTCAAGATATGGGCTGAACACTAAATAGTGTCTGGGCTGCAGGACAGCTTCGGACTTCTTCATTGTTCCTATAATTTGGACTTGAAAACGGCCTTCTTTGATCTTGGTGTCCAATGAAAGTTGTAGGCCTATGTTTTACCTTTCCATCCATATAAAATGGACCTAAATCCGAGATCTAGAGCTCCAGATATGATCCAATTACCGAGCAATGTTCCGGTTTGGACTGCACCGACATCTCTTTTCTAAGTTTGGCCATCTCTTTGTCCTTTAACTTTCAATGCTTAAACTCATCAATCAATCCTTTTATTTATGTGATAGTCCTGCATTTAAAATGAGCATTTACCATAAATTAAGGTATCTTATAATATCAAACTTGTTATTATAAAACATGCTTTCGTTAAGGAGTTATTGATACTTCAAGTGCAAAATGATGATATAAAACCTTGATAAACATGCACTTTTAAGTACTAATCACACCCCCCAACCAGCTTATTACTAGTCCCTAGTAATCTAAAGCGTTAAAATAGAGAAACAATTTGCAAGTTCCACAAAGCAAGACATTCATCATTCAACTTCCATTAATCTATCCAGATAAACAAACTCTCATTAAATTTATATTCCTGCTTCATACTTCTTAAACAAGATATTAATAAACCTTTTTTTTGTGTGCTCAATGAAAACATAAATGATGGGGCTTTTGTTGGAAGAAAACAATATTATGTTCAAATGTTTAAGGTGAACTTCCTTGGGTTGGGATTATTATTATTATTATTATTTTCTTTTTTTCTTTTTCTTTTTTATATTTTTTTTTTCATTTTTTTTCTTTTTATTTATGTACACATACAACTTAAAACACAATGTATCTTTAACCCATGTAACGAGTTTTAGGCTAATGACTCCCAGACCAGTTGGTCTTAGGGCATTAGGTGTTAAGACACCCCTACGAGCTTAACAACTCGGGTTGCAGATATTGATACGTAGATAGTGCAATGTTTGATTCCCTTAAGCTTTTCTCCTTAACCCATGTAACAAGCTTTGGGCCAATAGCTCCCAAGTCAGTTGACTTTAGGGTATTAGGTGTTAAAACACCCCTTCGGGCTTAATTGCTTAGGTTAGGGAGGCTACGAAACCAAACTTATCCACGTTTTATTATCATCCATACTATCTTTTTTTTTTCTTTTTTGCAAATTATATACTATCATTTTCCCTTAGTTGTTACCTTCAACAAAAGAACATAATTAATGTAATAATCCAATGTGCAACCCACAATCATATTTTAAAGTGTGTGTGTGAAAATGAAGGTTTAATAATACTTGTTAAATGAGTATATGAGCAGAATCAAGTGATAACAATGTGAGAGTTTGTAAACCTGAATATTTCAAGAAGTATTATGATAGACCTTGGTAATGAAACTTACTAAGATGCGTCTCTAGAGTCAATAAAATTGATTCCATACTCTGCCATCCTAATAACAATTTTGTCAAATGGTTTTAATAATAGCAAAAACAGTTAGCAAATTAGTTTTTTTTTTTTTTTTTTTTTTTGAAGTACTACCCTCTCCCCCCAACCAAAACGAGACATTGTCCTCAATGTCCTAAGGTAGAAAGATAGAGTATAGAAGACATCACCTGAAACAACGAACAATGACAAACCTGAAACACACTTAAACAAATATAAGAAGTAACATAACAAAATAATATGCTATTAATAAAACCAAAAGACACAAGGTTTCACAGATGAAGGCTCAAATCTAATCTAAGCTTTTTACGGCTTTCCTTAGTTGACCAATCTAGGCGACTCATGCAGGGATCAATGATAGGGATGAAAGATTGTACTTGGTCAATCAATTGTTCAGCAGTAGCAGCAGAGATTATGATTCGTCGTGCCGAAGATGTTAGAAATTCATGTTCCACAGCTTGATCAAGGAAAGAGAGCAACTTATCATAAAAACCATTAACATTTAACAAACCTATAGGTTTATGGTGAATGTGCAGTTGGGCCCAAGATGAAATATGAAAGATCTCTTCAAATGTGCCCAGACCACCTGGTAAGGCAATGAAGGCATCAACATGGTTAAACATGGTATTCAGTCGGTCAGACATTGTTGGGACCTGTAGTTCCTCTCCAATTGTTTTTCCAATGATGTCCCCATTTGCTAAAGCTTTGGGGACAACCCCCAAAACTTGACTGCCTCCTAAAAATGCAGCCATTGAAACACCTCCCATTAACCCAAGGCTACCTCCCCCATACACTAAATGAATCTTTCTCTCAGCTAGTACCCGACCAAGATGATTTGCTGATTCTAAAAACTCTTTTACTTTCCCAGGACTGGATCCACCGAAAACACAAATATTTTTTATGTGATGACTTGAGGAACCTGCCATTTCTACACACTTCTAAATTTGATGAATGTATGGGATGAGTAGAAATGAAGGGAAGGAAGAGAAGAATTTATAGATTAAAAATGGAAAATGCAATCATACCACCTATATGTAGGTCAGCTATAGTCTCTCTCTCTCTCTCTCTCTCTCTCTCTCTATTAATTATTTATTTTGAAAAAGCATGTATGTACAGGTAGTTGTGATTGTGGCTCACATTTTCCCTTGGTTTTACGTCCAAGAACGGCTTAAACGCCCTCTATGGGTCGGGGATAGGCTTCCCATCCAGTTTTCTTAAAAACTGGCAAACAAGGTCTTTTTTAGTCAGATTCCCAAGACTAAGTCGATCATGTTCTTTATGGAATTGTGGCCATAAATCATGAACTACACGATGCACATCTCCACTAGGATGCGTCTCAAGGGTCAACAAAAGATTATCTAAAGACCCCTTACTCAGGCCATCCTTAATGAATTGTATTTTATCTTCACGGTTTACAGATACCATTCCTAAAGAACGACATGTCGCATTACAAGTCCATCTGGCACATCTGTGACAGACTTTCAGTCGTTTAGCACGACGTTTTTTTGCAAAAGTGCTTTTACCTGTTCCAGGCATGTGTGAAATGAAAGAATTGGAGGACTCACCTGATAATCGGACCTTTGCTTCAATTAGCCAGCGAATATCTTCAGGAATTCCATGATTCATTAACAACCGTAATCTTTCACACCTAGCACGGTAAATTTTTGTAATCGCATTCTGAGGCAGAGCGGGAAAATACCTTTTCAACTTTTCAAGAGTGGTGTCCATTTTCAAAAGAGAATTGGAGACGAGATTCAAATAAGGGAAAAAGAGCACAGAATTGTACAAATATATACAGATATCAGTTATTTGGGAAACTGAAAGAACCGACTTATGTCACGGAGTACCGTTATCCGCCATTTGACCGGGGTGAGAGACTAGCAAAACAAAAGTCACACTAAAAAGCAACAAAAAAAAAGTGAGAAAAACAAAATAATCAACCTTTATCAATAAGATTATTCAAACCAATGGATTCATTTTCACTAGGAAACTCATCAAAGTAAGCTTTTAAACGATGTTCATTTACCTTCAAAACATTGTCATTCTTTGGATTCTCAATATCAAGGGCCCCATAAGGATACACATGTTTCAAAATAATTGGACCGCTCCATCTTGATCTTAGTTTTTCAGGAAATAAATGAAGTTGAGAATTATAAAGCAAAACTTTTTGACCAGTATCAACTTTTTGACAATTTTCACAAGTTTTGCAGAATGCATGTGTGTCCTTAAACATGGTGGGCCAATAAAATCCATTTTGTAAGATTTTTGCAGTCGTCTCTCTTGATGAGAATTGACTCCCACATGCTTCAGAATGACAAAGTTTAATGACATTACTTACCTCATTGTCGGGAATGCATTTTTGAAATATTTGATCAGGATAATTTTTGAATAAGTAAGGGTCATCTAAGTAAAAGTTCTTCACTTCGTTCAAAAACTTTCCTTTGTCTTCGGTACTCCAGTGAGCTGGCAAATCTCCTGTTGCAAGAAAATTGATATTTTTAGCAAACCAAAGCATTGAACTGAGAGAAAGTAAGGATTCTTCAGGAAAGTAATCATCGATTGGTGAGATGTCAAATGTCAAATCTGTTGTCACTTTTGACACAAGATCAACATCAATATTTTTGGTGCCTTTTTCATCCGTGATTTCTTCCTGAGAATAAATCATTTGCAAATCTTCAGATTCATCCAACTCAATTTTACTCAAAGTAGATTCAAGTTGATCATGAACTAATTCTTCAATAAGATCTACTTCTTGTAAATCATTATCATCTCCAGGTTGCTTGCAAATGTTGAAAATATTCATCTCCAATGTCATGTTTCCAAATGATAGCTTCATCAGTCCATTCCTACAATTAATCAATGCATTAGAAGTGGCAAGAAATGGACGTCCTAAAATAACAGGAAATGAATTACATGCTTCAACAGGTTGCGTGTCCAAGACAATAAAATCCACAAGATAAATAAATTTATCAACTTGTACTAACACATCCTCAATTATTCCTCTAGGCACTTTTACAGATCTATCGGCGAGTAAAAGAGTTACAGAAGTTGGTTTTAACTCACCTAGATTGAGACTTTGAAAAACTGAATATGGAAGTAAATTCACACTAGCTCCAAGATCAAGTAAGGCTCTTTGAATTTTATGTTCTCCAATAAAGCAAGAAATTGTAGGACAACCAGGGTCTTTATATTTCAAAGCATTATTGTTTTGAAGAATGACACTTACTTGTTCGGCTAAAAAGGCTTTTTTTTTTCATATTCAGTTTTCTCTTCACAGTGCAAAGATCTTTCAAAAATTTAGCATAGGAAGGTACCTGTTTAATAGCATCCAACAAAGGTATATTGATCCTTACCTGTTTGAAAATTTCAAAGATTTCAGAGTTGTGATTGACTTTCCTTTGTTTGGTCATGGTATGAGGAAATGGAAGTGATGGCGGGGAATTAGCCTTTTCTTTGCAATGTTCAGGTTCAACCCCTTCCTTACCCTCAGAGATAGACTCATCATCTTTCTCACAAGGTTCAAGAATAGGTTTTTCAATAACCTTACCACTACGAAGACTGATGACTGATTTGACTTGATCCATGTGTTGACTTCCGGAACTACTTGCATTGTATTGCCCCTTTGGATTTTGTTGTGGTTGAGATGGAAACTTACCTTTCTCTTGGAAACTGAGAGCAGATGTCAATTTTGCAAGAGCATCTTTAAAATCTGTCATGCTTTGAGCAAGTTGAGTGTTGATTGTCTCCTGCTTTTCAATGAATACATGCAATGTGTCCTCAAAATTTCTTCTAGGAGGTGGAGCATAAGGAGGTGCATATCCATAAGAATTTTGGAAATTATGGTGTGCTTGAAATGGTGGCTGTGAACTTTGTGTATTATTGTTGTCACTCTTCCAACTGAAATTTGGGTGATTTCTCCAACCAGGATTGTATGTTTGCGAGTATGGGTTATGGTTGGGCCTTTGGAAACTGTTTAAAGCATGAGTTTGTTCATGGAGGCATTCCTTGAAAGAAGGCAAAGTTGGACAATCATTGGTTGAGTGTTCCTTGGTTTCACAGATTTGACACACAATGTCCTGAACAGATTTTAATTGACCACTCTTTTTCAATTCAAGTGCTTCGACTTTTCTAGCTAAAGATGCAAACTTGGCTTGAAGGTCATGATCTTCCCTAAGGTTGTGCATACCTCCACTAGATGTATGAGGTTGAGTTTTACTTGGTGCCTCATAAGTACCTGTGGTGTCCCAATTTTGAGCATTTTCGGCTAGCAAGTCTAGGTACTTCATTGCTTCATTAGGGTCTTTATCTTCAAAAGTTCCATTGCACATCAATTCAACCATTTGCCTATCTCTAGGTGTTAAACCTTCATAAAAATGTGAAACCAATCTCCATGTTTCAAAACCATGATGTGGGAAAGTATTAAGCAAATCTCGATACCTATCCCAACATTGGTAAAATGTTTCTCCTGGCTTTTGAGTGAAAGTGATGATTTGTCTTTTGAAAGAGTTTGTTCTATGAGACGGAAAAAACTTCTTTAAAAATTGTTGTTGCATATCATCCCAAGCACGAATGGATCCTGGTCTCAAATTTTGTAGCCATGTTTTAGCTTTATCTTTTAATGAAAAAGGAAAAAGCTTTAATCGAATGGTGTTCATGCTACAATTTGAGTCATTATAGGTATTACAGACCTCCTCAAATTCCCTTAAATGCAAGTATGGATTTTCTAGGTCTAAACCATGAAAAGAAGGTAAAAGTTGAATAATGCCTGGTTTAAAATTAAAATGAGATGCATCAGGAGGGAAAACTATGCATGAGGGTGCACTTGTTCTTGTGGGATTCATATGGTCTCTAAGTGTTCTCATACGGTTATTCTCATTATTCTCATTATGAAGCGATTGATTATCTTCTTCGGCCATATTTTCTGAAAATGATGAGAATACCCTACAAAGTCGACCACTTAATGTACGTGACCTGACACGACCAAAAGCTTGATGTCTCTTCCCAAGTGCAGGAGTGTCGAAGTAATAAATAACCCGGCAAGACCGGGGTCGAACCACAGAGAGGCTAATTGTATAAATTATAAATAACAAGACAACAACAACAATAATACTCAGTACGTGGCGTTGTTATACCTGAGAATGATCTAAAGATCGGGTCACAGGTTTCCAGCCTATATACTGACTTTATGAAAAGATCAAAGATATATATTATATAGTATAAACAGAATGTAAATAATAATAATAATAACAATGATAATAATAATAATAACAGAAGATGAAGAAATTAATGAGAACTTTGAGATAAAAGATTAACGTAAGGATTAAACAATGATAAAAACAAATGTCAAGGTTAGAGGATCCACTTATGGTACTTCAAACAAGTATAATATAAACTCTTATTACTCAATTGGAAACCACACATAAAGGAGGTTCCAATCAGATTATAAATTGTTAACATGATTACATTAATTATCTTATTCGAATAAAGCTAATACTTGTAACTGTTGGCAGGCATTCATGATTATAACTTATGTTAACAACAAATCAAGTCCCTTTCATAGCTCAGGTGTCGGTTAAACCATACAGTATGGGCTATGAAAGTGCCAAGTATTTGTTGTACCAAGTGTTACACAACATAAATCTAGATTAACCATTTAACAAGCAAAGTATTAAAGTGAACAAGATAACAAATATAAAACATGTTAGTATCCAACGTTAAGGTCCATGTTAAGTTTATATTATACTTGTTCTTACACCATTAGTGTACCCTTTTCACCTTGACATAATTAACTTAGCTAGACATAATAAAAGAAAGAAACATAAATGAGCAAGACAAGAACATAAATGAGAAAGAAGTTAACTAGACAAAGGAAAGGAAATGAAGTGCATAAACTTGATATTAATGAAAGCAAGACATAAGCAATACAAAGAGAGAAAGCAAGAGCATGATCTTGATCTGAACACCAAGATGCCTCAATAAATGGTAAGTGCCTCCTTTTATAGGCCAAAATTTGGAACTATTGATTTGTTGACTAATTGATGAGTGGGTGGCCACATCTTGACTAGATAACAATCCTTATCTTCTTGTCTGATCAAGAGGTCATTTCTAACATCATAATTTGCCCAGAATCCTCAAGAATGTTCTAGGAAATTGTCTCAGTTTTCCAACAAAAAAAAGATGAGGTCATTTGGACTTCTAGAACTCAAGATATGGGCTGAACACTAAATAGTGTTTGGGCTGCAGGACAGCTTCGGACTTCTTCGTTGTTCCTTCAATTTGGACTTCAAAACGACCTTTTCAAAACTTGGGCTCCGCATGAAAGTTGTAGGCTTTTGTCTTACCTTTCCATCCATATAAAGTGGACCTAAATCCGAAATCTAGAGCTCCAGATATGATCCAATTACCGAGCAATGTTCCGGTTTGGACTGCACCGACATCTCTTTTCTAAGTTTGGCCATCTCTTTGTCCTTTAACTTTCAATGCTTAAACTCATCAATCAATCCTTTTATTTATGTGATAGTCCTGCATTTAAAATGAGTATTTACCATAAATTAAGATATCTTATAATATCAAACTTGTTATTATAAAACATGCTTTAGTTAAGGAGTTATTGATACTTCAAGTGCAAAATGATGATATAAAACCTTGATAAACATGCACTTTTAAGTACTAATCACACCCCCCAACCAGCTTATTACTAGTCCCTAGTAATCTAAAGCGTTAAAATAGAGAAACAATTTGCAAGTTCCACAAAGCAAGGCATTCATCATTCAACTTCCATTAATCTATCCAGATAAACAAACTCTCATTAAATTTATATTCCTGCTTCATACTTCGTAAACAAGATATTAATAAACCTTCTTTTTGTGTGCTCAATGAAAACATAGATGATGGGGCTTTTGTTGGAAGAAAACAATATTATGTTCAAATGTTTAAGGTGAACTTCCTTGGGTTGGGATTTTTTTCTTCTTTTTTTTTTTCTCTTTTTTTTTTCTTTTTTTTTTCTTTTTATTTATATACACATACAACTTAAAACACAATGTATCTTTAACCCATGTAACGAGTTTTAGGCTAATGACTCCCAGACCAGTTGGTCTTAGGGCATTAGGTGTTGAGACACCCCTACGAGCTTAACAACTCGGGTTGCAGATACTGATACGTAGATAGTGCAATGTTTGATTCCCTTAAGCTTTTCTCCTTAACCCATGTAACAAGTTTTGAGCCAATAGCTCCCAAGTCAGTTGACTTTAGGGTATTAGGTGTTAAAACACCCCTTCGGGCTTAATTGCTTAGGTTAGGGAGGCTACGAAACCAAACTTATCCACGTTTTATTATCATCAATACTATCTTTTTTTTTTTTTTCTTTGCAAATTATATACTATCCTTTTCCCTTAGTTGTTACCTTCAACAAAAGAACATAATTAATGTAATAATCCAATGTGCAACCCACAATCATATGTTAAAGTGTGTGTGTGAAAATGAAGGTTTAATAATACTTGTTAAATGAGTATAGGAGCAGAATCAAGTGATAACAATGTGAGAGTTTGTAAACCTGAATATTTCAAGAAGTATTATGATAGACCTTGGTAATGAAACTTACTAAGATGCGTCTCTAGAGTCAATAAAATTGATTCCATACTCTGCCATCCTAATAACAATTTTGTCAAATGGTTTTAATAATAGCAAAAACAGTTAGCAAGTTAGTATTTTTTTTTTTTTAAACTACTACCCTCTCCCCCAACCAAAACGAGACATTGTCCTCAATGTTCGAAGGTAGAAAGATAGAGTATAGAAGACATCACCTGAAACAGCGAACAATGACAAACCTGAAACACACTTAAACAAACATAAGAAGTAACAAAAACAAAATAATATGCTATTAATAAAACCAAAAGACACAAGGTTTCACAGATGAAGGCTCAAATCTAATCTAAGCTTTTTACGGCTTTCCTTAGTTGACCAATCTAGCCGACTCATGCAGGGATCAATGACAGGGATGAAAGATTGTAGTTGGTCAATCAATTGTTCAGCAGTAGCAGCAGAGATTATGATTCGTCGTGCCGAAGATGTTAGAAATTCCTGTTCCACAGCTTGATCAAGGAAAGACAGCAACTTATCATAAAAACCATTAACATTTAACAAACCTATAGGTTTATGGTGAATGTGCAGTTGGGCCCAAGATGAAATATGAAAGATCTCTTCCAATATGCCCAGACCACCTGGTAAGGCAATGAAGGCATCAGCATGGTTAAACATGGTATTCAGTCGGTCAGACATTGTTGGGACCTGTAGTTCCTCTCCAATTGTTTTTCCAATGATGTCCCCAGTTGCTAAAGCTTTGGGGACAACCCCCAAAACTTGACTGCCTCCTAAAAATGCAGCCATTAACACACCTCCCATTAACCCAAGGCTGCCTCCCCCATACACTAAATGAATCTTTCTCTCAGCTAGTACCCGACCAAGATGATTTGCTGATTCTAAAAACTCTTTTTCTTTCCCAGAACTGGATCCACCGAAAACACAAATATTTCTTATATGATGACTTGAGGAACCTGCCATTTCTACACACTTCTATATTTGATGAATATATGGGATGAGTAGAAATGAAGGGAAGGAAGAGAAGAATTTATAGATGAAAAAGTGAAAATGCAATCATACCACCTATATATAGGCCAGCTATAGTCTCACAAACTCTCTCTCTCTCTCTTTATTAATTATTTATTTTGAAAAAGCATGTATGTACAGGTAGTTGTGATTGTGGCTCACATCTTCCCTTGGTTTTACGTCCAAGAACGGCTTAAACGCCCTCTATGGGTCGGGGATAGGCTTCCCATCCAGTTTTCTTAAAAACTGGCAAACAGGGTCTTTTTTAGTCAGATTCCCAAGACTAAGTCGATCATGTTCTTTATGGAATTGTGGCCATAAATCATGAATTACACGATGCACATCTCCACTAGGATGCGTCTCAAGGGTCAACAAAAGATTATCTAAAGACCCCTTACTCAGGCCATCCTTAATGAATTGTATCTTATCTTCACGGTTTACAGATACCATTCCTAAAGAACGACATGTCATATTACAAGTCCATTTGGCACATCGATGACAGACTTTCAGTCGTTTTGCACGACGTTTCTTTGCAAAAGTGCTTTTACCTATTCCAGGCATGTGTGAAATGAAAGAATTGGATGACTCACCTGATAATCGAACCTTTGCTTCAATTAACCAATGGATATCTTCAGGAATTCCATGATTCATTAACAACCTCAATCTTGCACACCTAGCACGGTAAATTTTATTAATCGCATTTGGAGGCAAAGCGGGAAAATACCTTTTCAACTTTTCAAGAGTGGTGTCCATTTTCAAAAGAGAATTAGAGAAGCGATTCAAAGAAGGAAGAAAGAGCTAAGAATTATACAAACATATACAGATATCAGTTATTTGGGAAACTGAAAGAACCGACTTAAGTCACGGAGTACCGTTATCCGCCATTTGACCGGGGTGAAAGAGAGACTTGCAAAACAACAAAACACAAAACAATGTGAGAAAAAGAATCAATCTTTATATACAGGATCACTCAATTCAATAGAGTCATTTTCAACCGAAAAATTGTCAAAATAAACTTTCAAACGATGCCCATTTACCTTGAAAACATTGCCATTCTTTGGATTCTCAATATCACAGGCCCCATATGGATACACATGTTTCACAATAAAAGGACCGCTCCATCTTGTTCTTAGTTTTCCAGGAAATAAATGGAGTCGAGAATTATAAAGCAAGACTTTTTGACCAACATTGAATGTTTTTCTCAGTATTTTCTTGTCATGAAACTCTTTAATTCTTGCTTTATGAATTTTTGAATTGTCATATGCATCATTTCTTATTTTCTCAAGCTCATTTATTTGCAATTTTCGCAGCTGACTAGCATCATCAAGGCTTGAATTGAAAGCTTTAATAGCCCAATAAGCTTTATGTTCAATTTCCACAGGCAAGTGACAAGGTTTTCCATAGACTAGTCTATAAGGTGACATACCTAATGATGTTTTATAAGTAGTTCGATAAGCCCAAAGTGCATCATTAAGTCTTAAAGACCAGTCTTTCCTATTAGGGTTCACTGTTTTCTCCAAGATCTGTTTGATCTCCCTATTAGCAAGCTCTACTTGTCCACTTGTCTGAGGGTGATAAGGGGTGGCAACTTTATGTGTGATTCCATATTTCTTCATTAAAGACTCAAATGGCTTGTTGCAAAAGTGTGTTCCACCGTCACTTATCATGGCTCGAGGGATTCCAAATCGACTTAAAATGTTTTCTTTCAAAAACTTTATCACTATTTTGTGATCATTGGTTCGACTTGGAATTGCCTCTATCCATTTTGAAACATAATCTACTGCGACCAATATGTACAAGAAACCAAATGATGGAGGAAATGGACCCATGAAATCTATACCCCAACAATCAAAGATCTCAATGACAAGAATAGGATTTAAAGGCATCATGTGACGTTTCGAAATAGATCCCAACTTTTGATAATTTTCACAAATCTTACAGAATGCATGTGAGTCTTTGAACATGGTGGGCCAATAGAATCCACTTTGTAAGATTTTTGCAGTTGTCTTTCTTGATGAGAAATGACCCCTACATGCCTCAGAATGACAAAATTTAATGACACTACTTACCTCATTGTCAGGAATGCATCTTCGAAATATTTGATCAGGACAATATTTGAATAAATAAGGGTCATCCCAATAAAATTTCTTTACTTCGTTCAAGAACTTTCTTTTAACTTGGGTACTCCAATGAGCTGGCAATTGTCCTGAAACAAGAAAATTAACAATATTAGCAAACCAAGGCATCGTAGAGACAGAAAATAAAGATTCATCAGGAAAGTAGTCATCGATTGGTGTAATGTCAGATCTCGAATCGGTTGTCAATCTTGACAAATGATCCGCGACAACATTTTCGGTGCCTTTCTTGTCTTTGATTGTGATATCAAATTCTTGAAGTAACAAAATCCACCGCACCAATCTAGCCTTAGAATC
Organism: Populus alba; assembly: GCF_005239225.2. Taxonomy (NCBI): domain Eukaryota; kingdom Viridiplantae; phylum Streptophyta; class Magnoliopsida; order Malpighiales; family Salicaceae; genus Populus; species Populus alba. Next base: position 14,855,573 of record NC_133289.1, on the reverse strand, counting down.
TTTCTTAGAGAGAAGATATTTCAATGCTGCATGATCACTAAAAACAATAACAGGTGAGCCAACAAGATAAGATCTGAACTTGTCACATGCAAATACTACTGCAAGTAATTCTTTTTCAGTGGTAGTGTAATTCATTTGAGCACTATTTAAAGTTTTACTTGCATAGTAAATCACATAAGGTTTCTTATCTTTCCTTTGTCCCAAGACAGCACCCACGACATAATCACTAGCGTCACACATTATTTCAAAAGGTAATGACCAATCAGGAGGTTGAATGACAGGAGCAGAAGTAAGCAAGTTTTTAAGTTTAACAAAGGCTTCCTCACAATGTTCAGTCCATTCAAAAATATTATCCTTTGTTAGAAGGTTACTCAAAGGCTTAGATATTACACTAAAATCTTTGATGAACCTTCTGTAAAAACCAGCATGTCCTAAGAATGATCTAACATCTTTAACAGATTTTGGTGTTGGTAAGTTGGCAATTAACTCGATTTTAGATTTGTCAACCTCAATTCCTTTCGATGAAACAATGTGACCAAGTACAATGCCGTTTGTTACCATAAAGTGACATTTTTCCCAATTCAGTACAAGATTCTTCTCTTCACACCTGCTCAAAACCTTTTCTAAGTTAGTCAAACAATCATCAAATGAATCACCAAAAACAGAAAAATCATCCATAAAAATTTCAAGAAAACGTTCAACCATATCACTGAATATGCTAAGCATGCATCTTTGAAACATGGCTGGTGCATTACATAATCCAAAAGGCATCCTTCGATATGCAAAAGTACCAAATGGACATGTGAAAGTAGTCTTCTCTTGATCTTCCAATGCAATTTCAATTTGATTGTAACCTGAATAACCATCTAGGAAACAATAAAATTCATGACCTGCAACTCTTTCTAGGATTTGGTCCATGAAAGGTAAAGGGAAATTATCTTTTCTTGTCATTGAATTAAGTTTCCTATAGTCAATGCACATGCGCCAACCCGTAACAGTCCTAGTTGGAATTAACTCATTTTTCTCATTTGTTATCACAGTGACTCCAGACTTTTTGGGTACAACTTGGGTAGGACTTACCCATTTGCTATCAGAAATAGGATAAATGATTCCATTATCTAGAAGCTTAATGACTTCATTTTTCACTACTTCTTTCATATTAGGATTAAGCCTTCGTTGCATTTCTCTAGAGGGTTTAGCATTTTCCTCCAAATAAATCCTGTGTGTGCAAATCAAAGGGCTAATTCCTTTTATGTCAGCTATGGTCCATCCTAATGCATTTTTGTGCATTTTCAGAGTCTGTAATAACTTACCTTCTTGATGCGCATTAAGTTTGGAAGAGATTATTACCGGAAAAGTTTCATTTTCTCCCAAAAATGAGTATTTGAGATTAAATGGTAACGGCCTCAATTCAGGTTTTGGTGGTTGAACACTTGAAGGTATGGGCTCAATTGATCGTGGTGGAAATTCTTCAATTTGTGGTTTCCAATTGCATGCCTTTGATTCCTGAAAGTAGACCATTTGCAAATCATCAGATTCATCAATCTCAGTTTCACTAGAAGTGGTTTGAAATTGATCATGAACTAATTTTTCAATAAAGTCCACTTCCTGTAAATCATTATCATCTCCAGGTTGCTTGTAAATGTTGAAAATATTCATCTCCAATGTCATGTTTCCAAATGATAACTTCATCAGTCCATTCCTACAATTAATCAATGCATTAGAAGTGGCAAGAAATGGACGTCCTAAAATGACAGGAATTGAATTACATGCTTCAACAGGTTGCGTGTCCAAGACAACAAAATCCACAGGATAAATGAATTTATCAACTTGTACCAACACATCTTCAATTATTCCTCTAGGCACTTTTACAGATCTATCGGCGAGTAAAAGAGTTACAGAGGTTGGTTTTAACTCACCTAGATTGAGACTCTGAAAAACTGAATATGAAAGTAAATTCACACTAGCTCCAAGATCAAGTAAGGCTCTTTCAATTTTATGTTCTCCAATAAAGCAAGAAATTGTAGGACAACCAGGGTCTTTATATTTCAAAGCATTATTGTTCTGAAGAATGGCACTTACTTGTTCGGCTAAAAATGCTTTCTTTTTCACATTCAATTTTCTCTTCACAGTGCACAGATCTTTCAAAAATTTAGCATAGGAAGGAACCTGTTTAATAGCATCCAACAAAGGTATATTGATCCTTACCTGTTTGAAAATTTCAAAGATTTCAGAGTTGTGACTAACTTTCCTTTGTTTGATCATGGCATGAGGAAATGGAAGTGCTGGCGGGGAATCAGCCTTTTCTTTGCAATGTTCAGGTTCAACCCCTTCCTTACCCTCAGAGATAGACTCATCATCTTTCTCACAAGGTTCAAGAATAGGTTTTTCAATAACCTTACCACTACGAAGAGTGATGACTGATTTGACTTGATCCATGTGTTGGCTTCCAGAACTACTTGCATTTGCATTGTATTGCCCCTTTGGATTTTGCTGTGGTTGAGAAGGAAACTTACCTTTCTCTTGGAAACTGAGAGCAGATGTTAATTTTGCAAGAGCATCTTTAAAATCGGTCATGCTTTGAGCAAGTTGAGTGTTGATTGTCTCCTGCTTTTCAATGAATGCATGCAATGTTTCCTCAAAATTTCTTCTAGGAGGTGGAGCATAAGGAGGTGCATATCCATGAGAATTTTGGAAATTATGGTGTGCTCGAAACGGTGGATGTGAAGTTTGTGCATTGTTGCTATCACTCTTCCAACTAAAATTTAGGTGATTTCTCCAACCCCCTATATGTTTGTGAGTATGGGTTATGGTTGGGTCTTTGGAAACTGTTTAAAGCATGGGCTTGTTCATGGAGGCATTCCTTGAAAGAAGGCAAAGTTGGACAATCATTGGTTGCATGCTCATTTATTTCACAGATTTGACACACAATGTCTTGAACATATTTTAATTGACCACTCTTTTTTAATTCTAGTGCCTCGACTTTTCTAGCTAAAGATGCAAACTTGGCTTGGAGGTCATGATCTTCCCTAAGGTTGTGCATACCTCCACTAGATGTATGGGGTTGAGTTTTACTTGGTGCCTCATAAGTACCTGTGGTGTCCCAATTTTGAGCATTTTCGGCTAGCAAGTCTAGGTACTCCATTGCTTCATTAGGGTCTTTATCTTCGAAAGTTCCATTGCACATCAATTCAACCATTTGCCTATCTCTAGGCGTTAAACCTTCATAAAAATGTGAAACCAATCTCCATGTTTCAAAACCATGATGTGGGCAAGTATTAAGCAAATCTCGATACCTATCCCAACATTGGTAAAATGTTTCTCCTGGTTTTTGAGTGAAAGTGATGATTTGTCTTTTGAAAGAGTTTGTTCTGTGAGATGGAAAAAACTTCTTTAAAAATTGTTGTTGCATTTCATCCCAAGCACGAATGGATCCCGGTCTCAAATTTTGTAGCCATGTTTTAGCTTTATCTTTTAATGAAAAAGGAAAAAGCTTTAATCGAATGGTGTTCATGCTACAATTTGAGTCATTATAGGTATTACAGACCTCCTCAAATTCCCTTAAATGCAAGTATGGATTTTCTAAGTCTAAGCCATGAAAAGATGGTAAAAGTTGAATAATGTCTGGCTTAAAATTAAAATGAGATGCATCAGGAGGGAAAACTATGCATGAGGGTGCACTTGTTCTTGTGGGATTCATGTGGTCTCTAAGTGTTCTCATACGGTTATTCTCATTATTCTCATTATGAAGCGATTGATTATCTTCTTCGGCCATATTTTCTGAAAATGATGAAGATACCCTACAAAGTCGACCACTTAATGTACGTGACCAAACTCTCATGCACGTGTAAGAAGAGAATAAAAGGAAGAAAAGAAAATAGAAGAAAAAGAAACAAAACAAAACAAAACAAAGAAAACAAAAGTTAAATAAAATGAAGAGTGAAAAGAGAAACTAAATTAAATATTATAATTTATACAAGAATTTACCTCCCCGGCAACGGCGCCAAAAACTTGACACGACCAAAAGCTTGATGTCTCTTCCCAAGTGCAGGAGTGTCGAAGTAATAAATAACCCGGCAAGACCGGGGTCGAACCACAGAGAGGTTAATTGTATAAATTATAAATAACAAGACAACAACAACAACAACAATAATAATACTCAGTACGTGGCGTTGTTATACCTGAGAATGATCTAAAGATCGGGTCACAGGTTTCCAGCCTATATACTGACTTTATGAAAAGATCAAAGATATATATTATATAGTATAAACAGAATGTAAATAATAATAATAATAACAATGATAATAATAATAATAACAGAAGATGAAGAAATTAATGAGAACTTTGAGATAAAAGATTAACGTAAGGATTAAACAATGATAAAAACAAATGTCAAGGTTAGAGGATCCACTTATGCTACTTCAAACAAGTATAATATAAACTCTTATTACTCAATTGGAAACCACACATAAAGGAGGTTCCAATCAGATTATAAATTGTTAACATGATTACATTAATTATCTTATTCGAATAAAGCTAATACTTGTAAATGTTGGCAGGCATTCATGATTATAACTTGTGTTAACAACAAATCAAGTGCCTTTCATAGCTCAGGTGTCGGTTAAACCATACAGTATGGGCTATGAAAGTGCCAAGTATTTGTTGTACCAAGTGTTACACAACATAAATCTAGATTAACCATTTAACAAGCAAAGTATTAAAGTGAACAAGATAACAAATATAAAACATGTTAGTATCCAACGTTAAGGTCCATGTTAAGTTTATATTATACTTGTTCTTACACCATTAGTGTACCCTTTTCACCTTGACATAATTAACTTAGCTAGACATAATAAAAGAAAGAAACATAAATGAGCAAGACAAGAACATAAATGAGAAAGAAGTTAACTAGACAAAGGAAAGGAAATGAAGTGCATAAACTTGATATTAATGAAAGCAAGACATAAGCAATACAAAGAGAGAAAGCAAGAGCATGATCTTGATCTGAACACCAAGATGCCTCAATACATGGTAAGTGCCTCCTTTTATAGGCCAAAATTTGGAACTATTGATTTGTTGACTAATTGATGAGTGGGTGGCCACATCTTGACTAGATAACAATCCTTATCTTCTTGTCTGATCAAGACGTCATTGCTAACATCATAATTTGCCCAGAATCCTCAAGAATGTTCTAGGAAATTGTCTCAGCTTTCCAACAAAAAAAAGATGAGGTCATTTGGACTTCTAGAACTCAAGATATGGGCTGAACACTAAATAGTGTCTGGGCTGCAGGACAGCTTCGGACTTCTTCATTGTTCCTATAATTTGGACTTGAAAACGGCCTTCTTTGATCTTGGTGTCTAATGAAAGTTGTAGGCCTATGTTTTACCTTTCCATCCATATAAAATGGACCTAAATCCGAGATCTAGAGCTCCAGATATGATCCAATTACCGAGCAATGTTCCAGTTTGGACTGCACCGACATCTCTTTTCTAAGTTTGGCCATCTCTTTGTCCTTTAACTTTCAATGTTTAAACTCATCAATCAATCCTTTTATTTATGTGATAGTCCTGCATTTAAAATGAGCATTTACCATAAATTAAGATATCTTATAATATCAAACTTGTTATTATAAAACATGCTTTAGTTAAGGAGTTATTGATACTTCAAGTGCAAAATGATGATATAAAACCTTGATAAACATGCACTTTTAAGTACTAATCATGACCAAACTCTCATGCACGTGTAAAAAGAGAATAAAAGGAAGAAAAGAAAAGAGAAGAAAACGAAACAAAAGAAAACAAAAGAAACAAAAGTTAAATAAAATGGAAAGTGAAAAGATAAAATAAAATAAATATTATAATTTATACAAGAATTTACCTCCCCGGCAACGGCGCCAAAAACTTGACACGACCAAAAGCTTGATGTCTTCTCCCAAGTGCAGGAGTGTCGAAGTAATAAATAACCCGGCAAGACCGGGGTCGAACCACAGAGAGGTTAATTGTATAAATTATAAATAACAAGACAACAACAACAATAACATCAATAACAACAACAACAACAATAACAATAATTATTATTATTATACTCAGTACGTGGTGTTGTTATACCTGAGAATGATCTAAAAGATCGGGTCACAGGTTTCCAGCCTATATACTGAGTTTATGAAAAGATCAAAGATATATATTATATAATATAAACAGAATGTAAATAATAATAATAATAATAATAATATAATAACAGAAGAAGATGAAGAAATTAATGAGAACTTTGAGTTGGAAGATTAACGTAAGGATTAAGCAACGATAAAAACAAATGTCAAGGTTAGAGGATCCACTAATGGTACTTCAAACAAGTATAATATAAACTCTTATTACTCAATTGGAAACCACACATAAAGGAGGTTCCAATCAAATTATAAATTGATAACATGATTACATTAGTTATCTTATTCGAATAAAGCTAATACTTGTAAATGTTGGCAGGCATTCATTATTATAACTTATGTTAACAACAAATCAAGTCCTTTCATAGCTCAGGTGTCGGTTATACCATACAGTATGGGCTATGAAAGTACCGAGTATTTGTTGTACCAAGTGTTATATAACATAAATCTAGATTAACCATTTAACAAGTAAAGTATTAAAAGTGAACAAGATAACAAATATAAAACATGTTAGTATCCAACATTAAGGTCCATGTTAAGTTTATATTATACTTATTCTTACACCATTAGTGTACCCTTTTCACCTTGACATAATTAACTTAGTTAAACATAATGAAAGAAAGAAACATAAATAAACAAGATAAGAACATAAATGAGAAAGAAGTTAACTAAGTAAAGGAAAGGAAATGAAGTGCATAAACTTGATATTAATGAAAGCAAAACATAAGCAATACAAAGAGAGAAAGCAAGAGCATGATCTTGATCTGGAAACCAAGATGCCTCAATACATGGTAAGTGCCTCCTTTTATAGGCCAAAATTTGGAACTATTGATTTGTTGACTAATTGATGAGTGGGTGGCCACATCTTGACTTGCTAACAATCCTTATCTTCTTGTCTGATCAAGACGTCATTGCTAACATCATAATTTGCCCAGAATCCTCAGGAATGTTCTAAAAAGATGAGGTCATTTGGACTTCTAGAACTCAAGATATGGGCTGAACACTAAATAGTGTCTGGGCTGCAGGACAGCTTCGGACTTCTTCATTGTTCCTATAATTTGGACTTGAAAACGGCCTTCTTTGATCTTGGTGTCTAATGAAAGTTGTAGGCCTATGTTTTACCTTTCCATCCATATAAAATGGACCTAAATCCGAGATCTAGAGCTCCAGATATGATCCAATTACCGAGCAATGTTCCGGTTTGGACTGCACCGACATCTCTTTTCTAAGTTTGGCCATCTCTTTGTCCTTTAACTTTCAATGCTTAAACTCATCAATCAATCCTTTTATTTATGTGATAGTCCTGCATTTAAAATGAGCATTTACCATAAATTAAGGTATCTTATAATATCAAACTTGTTATTATAAAACATGCTTTCGTTAAGGAGTTATTGATACTTAAAGTGCAAAATGATGATATAAAACCTTGATAAACATGCACTTTTAAGTACTAATCAATCACCATATGCATATCCAGCAAGAAGACATTCACAAAACCACCTTCTAGATTCACAATAGGCACTATGAATTTCTAGTGATGCCCTTCAGTTTGACTAACACCCCAACCTCTTTTTAGAGGTATTATTGTCACCCTACGACAAAGAAATGTTGGTTTAGTGAAGGCTATTCAAAAATGGCGACCATATATATTGGGGAAGTTGTTTGTCATCATAATAGACCATCGAAGTCTAAAATATCTCCTAGAGCAGAGAATTACCACACCTTCACAAGCAAGATGGCTACCAAAAATTGTGGGATTTGATTACTATATTTAGTACTAGAAAGGCAAAGAAAATCAAGATGCGGACACTCTCTCTTGCATTGCTATTGTCCAATTTCAAGCTTTGTTAATTCCAATTATTGACTGGTGGTCAACACTTCAACAAGAGGTAATACACCATCCTTATTATGCTTCTTTAACTAATAATCAATCCTTAAATTGAGTTCAAAGGGATGGTGTGTGGATGTAAAATGGAAAAATCCACTTGAACCCCATTTCATCGATGCTACTAGTTGTTTTGGTTGATGCCAATTCTTCTCCAGTGGGTGAACATTTTGGTTACTTAAAGAACACTTAGCTGAATTTTTGCTAGCTATGTTTGGCCTGGCATCCGCACCTCTATTAAACAATTCATTTAGAATTATGATGTGTGTTATTGTTGTAAGAATGAGACTCTTCGTTGTGCCAGACTACTCCAGCCCCTTCCAATTCCATAACGATTATGGATAGAAATCTCTATAGATTTTTTTAAAGGATTACCAACGTCCCAAGGCGACGATGTGATTATGGTTGTTGTTAATAACCTTTCAAAGCATGCACCTTTTATACCATTTTGTTTACCTTTAACTTTTGCATTTGCAATGCAAAAAACACAGTAAGGTGTTTGGTAACATACCAAACTACGTTTTATATTGCGAGGCCCATTAAAAAATTGAGTTTGAAACACAGTTTTTGTGAAGCAATTTTTACATGCCTTTTTAACCGAGTTTTATAAAACGTTGTTTGTGAAAAAGCATTTCACAAACGCTTTTTGAAAAACTTTGAATTTTTTTTTATTTTTTTTTACTTCAATTTTTTTTGTGGTTTTAGATCAATTTGATGCGCTGATATAAAAAAAAAATAAAAAAAATTATTTTGATGTATTTTCAAGTAAAAAGCACTTTGAAAAACAACAGTAACCACTCTTTCAAACACAACTATACCAAATAATTTATATATGTTTTTTGCTACACATATATTCTCAACCATAATTTTTTACCAAACATGTATATAAATCCAACTAAACCATACTTTTTAAAAACTTATTTTTTTTAAACCACAACCACAAAAGTTACCTAAAAAACAAACACTCTCTAAAGCACCTTTACACAACCACATCAATAGCTAACAGTTATGTCAACAATGTTGTGCGTTTGCATAGTGTGCCTTTTTCCATTATCAGTAATTGCGATAAAATATTCCTTAGTATTTTTTGGAAATCTTTGTTCAAATTGCAGGGGACATCATTGTGTTTTAGTTCCAATTATCACCGACAATCCAATGGCCAAACCAAGGTTGTGAATCGCACCTTTAAGCAATATTTACATTGCTTCACTTTTGACCAACCAAAAAGATGGATGGAATGGCTCTCGTGGGAGGAATATGGATGCAATATTATCATCCATTCATCCACTAAATTGTCTGCTTTTAAAGCTGTTTATGGTGTTCCTCCTCCCTCTCTAATATCTTATGTTTTGGGAACAATAAAAGTCCAAGGAGTGGAGACTTGTTGCACACAAGGGAGGTCATTCTTTGTGAACTATGACATAATTTGTTAGAAGCACAAGTACGCATGAATGGACAGGCAGATCTACATAGCCACGAGGTCACTTTTGAGGTAAGCAATTGCATATTCTTACGATTGCAACCTTACCGCAAAAAATCAGTGGCTTTCCAAAGATTGTTGAAATTTTCACCAATATATTTTGGACCTTTCAAAGTTCTTGCCTGAATAGGAACGATGGTGTACAAAATAGCCCTTCAAGCATAGGCGTAAATACATGATGTTTTTCATGTCAGTTTGCTCAAGAAAAAATAGGGATCGATCTTCGATACCACTATAGTAACCTTTTCTCTTGTCTTAGCAGATGCATCCTTGTTACCAGAACCTGAGTTTATTTTGGACCATAATGTTATTCAGAAGAAAAAATATAGTTCGAAAACAAAAATTCTGGTTCAATGGAAAAGATCTTCCCCATAAATGCTATATGGGAAAACTTATCCAAATTTCGGCTTTGAGGACAAGGCCCTTAGAAAAATGGATATGATTCTTTAATGACGTTACATAATTGAAAGTTGCATATGTTGAAAAGCAGCGGTGGAGAACAAAGCTTAGATATTTCCATTCATTTTATTTAATTGCAATTGAAATATTCAATGAATAATTAGTTGTAGTAAGGAAAGTTAATGAAAGCTTTTCTATTCTTTAGATCCATTAGTTGAGTTCCTATTATCATGGAAGATTTTGTAATGTTGTGGTTTATTTAGGCTCATTTATTCTATTGAATGGGGCATCGTTGAATAATACAAACATGCTTTTCCAAACCTCTGATCTTTTTTTTCTTATTCCTTCCCCAAATTCTGTTCTTATCAATAAATTACATTCCCAAAATTTTGATGAATTGTTTTACTATGTGTCCTTCAATCTGTGAGGTTCTTACTATATTCAAGTTTCCATCACACGATGTAATACTTGGACGATCCACTGAATATCACTCAACAAAATAGGTTTAGAATTTTGACCCATATAACTATAATAAAAGTTTCCAAATATGTGTAAATTTCTTTTTTTTTTTTTTTAATATAATGTTTTCTACCGAGGATATAGCCATTGATTTTTCGGACAATAAACTCGGAAATATCTCATAGGTTGATCATAAAATATTATTTTATTTATTAATGCAATTAAGATATCTTTATTATCTAATCAAGGAAGAAAATGAAAAGGTCAAATAATGAGACAAGCAAGCAAATATGCCATCAACTAATGATAAACTCTTTAATGAGTAAGGCTGTGAATTGTGATCGTCCCTCCATTAATTAATAATAACAGCATCAATTGGGCAAAGTTTAAAATTCGAGATTATGTTAGCTGTAGCTCCCCCATCTGCCAAGAAAATAGAGAAGAACCCCATACACGGCAAAGCAAGGGTAATGTCCAGGAGAGAGACATGCAGTCCTTTGGAGATTAAATGCATTCACAGAGGCTGTCTCTATTTATAAATTAATTACTTTGGAGTTTGGACTTAGGCTTATAGCGATCAGGATTTTGAAGAGTGGAGATTAAGTTAATAATTTTGTTAAGTATTAACCCAGAAACCTACTAGACGGAAAACAAGTACAGCATCAAATCCTTTGGGTGGGTAGCGTATACTTGAATCACATTGCATAAGGGAGGGGGGGCAAAGTTAAATAAAGAAGAACTACAATATGTAAAAACTCCAGTTAGATAATTGCCTTCACACATAAACAAGAATCGTCAAAATGAATAATCCCGAACTTCGATCAAACGCAGCTGACAGAAAAAATGCGTCTTAGTTTCTCGTGGTTGAGACTCTACTTTGCTTTTCTTTTCCAGTAGGTGCTTTTCAAATTATAAGGAGAAATATTTGAACTCATACCTCACAAGTTCAAAATACACCGCTAAATTACAGGCTATGAGTTAAGGTAGTTCTACAAATTAAAAACTGAGTAATCGAGTAACAAGTTTAAAAACTCATATTTTTAAGAAAAGTGAATTCTACTGTTTTGCATAAAATATTTATAAATGATAATTATTCTGTGTAAATATTTTTTATATGTATATTCTTCGATGTTTAGCAATTAATTAGTTATCTGCGAGCCTGGAGTTAGATACAATTGTTTTATATATATAAACACTACAAAAAGTAGGCATTTACAACGCATTTTATATAATTAATTTTTTTAAACACAAATCTAAAATAAATTTGAGAATTAGATGCATTACTAAATGTTAAAAATAATTTATGATGCTAACCAAAGATTGAACCGGTAAATTAAGATAAAGATACAAATTAAAATACCTGATTTTGACTTGCAAGGAGCTTAATAAATTTTTTTATTTAATTATATGACAATAAAATTATTTCTTGCAAGGAAAACCATCATTTTAACCCTTTAAAAAAGAAAAGGGAAAGAAAAAGGCAAGAATCTCCATCCAAAAGTAAATATTGAATTGATTGGTATGAAATAATATCTTAAATATAATTTTATTTAATTAATTAATAATTAACTTTAATTAAACGTTAAGAAAAAAATCATGAAGAGCTATATAAAAAAACATATATTAGTATAAAAAAAATCATAATCTCATTTAAAAGGAAGTTCGAGCCAAATACTATTTAATAGAATAATTTTTAAAAAATAATTTTAGCTATTTTTAATAAAATGAATTTTAATTAACCTTTTTTTTTTAAATAAGAGCCTTTAAAAAGAGTTCAAAAGTCGAGGCATATTGGACACCCTCCTCACCTAAAAAATAAAATAAGGATTGGTGCGTGGGGGCCTGTCCATCTTTCTTTTTTTAAATGACCAGACAATGTGTCATTTTTGGTTTTGTCATTGGCCACCTCAGGTAACCAAAAAATTAGATCTTGAACTTCTTGGATTAAAAAAGAAAAAAATTATTTTTTGACAATTTTAAATTACAAAACACGTTAGAAATCTAAATAAACTTTTATATGACCTTAAATTGATCAAAAATCAACTAAAAAAAATCAATTTAAATTTAAAAAAACTTCTCAAGTCTAGATGCAGTTGTAAGACAAGATAAAGACTAAATAATATCTAAATAAAACTTTTCTTATCGAATAAAACTTATTAATATTAAAATCAACCTCTTACATAGTCAAAATCAATACTAATTAACACACTTTTCTAATCTCCTCTATTAAAATCGAGCAACTCTTTCATCTTCAAATTTAGAGACTAAAAAATAAAATAAAATAAAATAAAATTTTGAATAAAAAAAATAAAATTTTAAAAACTAAACGGAATAAAAAAATGTATTCATTGAAAGATAGGTGGGACCAAAGAAAACTTATCAGGGTCAATTTGCAAATGACCACTTAAGTTTCTCCATGTTTTTCATTTTTGGTCCTATGTTTTTTTAATCTAGCCTCTTAACAAACCAGAAATAATTGGCCATAAAAAAAGATCCAATTGAAGAGAAAACATTTCAAGGATAAATTTTTTTTATATAAAAATGACACTACTCTATAGCGAAATATAAGAGGATGCATAATAAAACTTATACTACAATAAATCTTGTATATCTTTTAGTTTCTTTTAATAATGTAAAGAATATTTTTATGGTGGTAGAATGACAATGATGATGGTAGTAATAAGGTAATGGTGATTAGAATGTTGATGATAGTGGTATGATGTGTGTGAGATTTTTGATAGTATTTAGAAATGCGGTTCAAACTGTGTTTTTAAAAAAAATAAAAAAAATTATTTTAAATTAATATTTTTTTATAATTTTTAAACCATTTTGATTTGTTAATGTTAAAAAATAATTTTTTAAAAATAAAAAAATAATTTAATACATTTTAAAATTTCATATATTTTTTTATAAAAACTACTCGAATTATAATAGTATTGATAATGGATTTTATATATATATATATATATATATATATTATAAACGAGAGTACTATTAATATAAGAAAGTTAGCCACAAAGACGATGACTAACTAAGATAAAGTACATGGCATGAAACTTAAAAAAGATTACATACACAAAGGCTAAAAACCAGACCATAATAACATGTGTTTCTTAACAGTGCTGGTCCATAATCGTACACTGTATGTGTGAAATTCCCTTATATTTTATGAATCCAAACTGAAATTCTATACATTAACAGTTGAAAAAAGATAGCTAATTCGACTGCACACCATTAAACACTAGATTATTCCTTGCTAACCAAATACTCCACAAGGTTGCAACGAAAACTACCCATTGACTACAAAAATCTTCAAGAGATTCTGAAAAACTGGTTAAAACTCCGCACCATTGAATTACTCTAGGCCAAAAACACCAGGAGCAAGTGGAGAAGAAGGTATAATGTTGATTTAGTAAATTTGTTGCTGGAAAGACATTTTGCTGCATCCATATTAATGAGATTTCTCCAAGCTAAAAATTCCTCTGTACGAAGTTGTTTTTTCATAGACAACCAGCACATAATTTCCAGTTACCGTCACATGGGAAGAGAATTCTATCAATATCAAGTTGCAACTTCTTACAGTATAAATTTCAACTGTGGTCGCTTCCCAAATCTTCTTATCTGACTTTTTTTGAGATAGTGTCTGTGGTTGAATAATACCCGCCAAGCTTGTTAACTGCTAATGTTCAAAGACCCGTGACTCCCTCCTCATGCAAGACTCTGAATCCAAGTAATGTCATCCCAAGTTCCAAAGCTTGAAATTCAGCCTTCTTATTGCATTGATAATGCAAACAACCTTGAAAATTGATGTGAGAGAATAGAATTTCCTGCCCATTTGTCTGTCCAAAACCTCAGTATTTTTCCATCTGCAACTACAAACCTTATTGAATTTCTTAAGCTCCTACATGATTCATTTTTTGATCCAAGCACTGAATAAATGTCCCGCTATATTGAAGACAATTGAATATTAAAATATTGCAAACCATTTAAGAAGGAAGGCTCATATTCGTGGATTACAAATTGCTGCCAGCCTATAGGATTATCTTCACTTAAATTCTATAGCCATTTGAACAAAGGTGCTTTATTTTTTGCCAGTAATGAACCCGCCCCTCTTCTTTTCCCTTAACAATTGTTTGCATACAATCTTGCAAATTTTCTTCTCCACCTCCACTCCTATCCATAGAAACTTTCTGTAGATAGAAATGATTATTCTTGCTTAGGCATCATATACATTTAGGAGGCATAGAATGACCTGCCGTTGACCACCCCCCCCCCCCCCAAATATATTGAGTGTGTTCTCTAAACACACCACTTTTAATTGAAAACGCCCCTTAAACCACCAAGACAACAATTAATTTTTAAAAATATAAGAATTGGAAAATCAGTTTTAAAAGATTTAGAGAAACTTTAAAAGCCTTAGAAAGAGAATAAAAGCATTAAAAAAATGAACAAAAAACTGAAACTAACTTGTAAAATCAAAGGAATGAAAAAACTATGTTCAACATTGTTATAAAACATGTGATCTACCCCAATGAAATAAGTTTTGCAAACCATTTTTTTTTTATTTTTCGTAACTTATGCAAACAGCTAACATTATAAAGAATACAAAGCCAAGAGGTGAAATTAGTATGCACACATACACTATTTAGCCTTTCACAATTCACTGTAGAATTAATCTAAAAGTAGTTTTTTTTTTTTCATTGTGATCCTTAAACTTTTATTCTCATCAATTGAATACTTTAAATTTTGATGCAAAACTTTATTTTTCAATCTATGGTTCGAGATAGGAGAGTGAGACTTGTCAAATTCTTGTAGTAAAGAGAGTGTTCCAGTTAACATTGATTTCGAACATAAAAATAGTCAGTCTTTGTCTCAACAAGTTCTATTCGATGAGAGGAGTTGCACGAGAGTGTTCTTTAGCATTAAAATCACTTGAGATGATAGATCTAAGTTCAAGAAGTTTTTTTGGATTCGAGTTGGTTTTGGTTTTTGAATCAATTTGTGGTTTATTTGAGGCTATAAATGGGTTTAACGAGGTCTCTAAGGTATTTTCTAGGTATTCTGAGTCAAAATGGATTGAGAAATCAAGATTTTGGGCAAAAAATAACACTACCCCTATTTTCTATTGATCCTTTGTTCATCGGATTATGGGAATTTAGACAATGCGTCATCTACAACTTTTTTATTTTATTTTTAAATAAAGGACATGACACGTCTACATTTTAATTATTTTTTTTAAAAAAAGAAGTCTGGCATGTGAGTCAAACCTTTTATTGCTGGGCTAGATGATTAGTACTTAAAAGTGTATTTTATCAAGATTTTATTTTATCATATTGCACTTAAAGTATCATTAAATTCCCTAACTTAAGCATGTTTTATAATAACAAGTCTGATAACATAAGATATCTTTAATTTATGATAAATTCTCATTTTGAATGCAGGCATATCTCACAATTTAAAGGATTGATTGATGTGTTCAACTATTGAAAGTGAAAAGACAAATAGAGGGCTAAACTTAAAGAAGAGATGCTAATTCAATCCAAATTAGAACATCATTCGGTTATTGGATCATAACTGGAGTTGTAGAACATGGATTTAGGTCTAGTTTATATGTATGGAAAGCTAAAACATAGGCCTAAAACTTTCATAAAAAGTCCAAGATTCAAAATGGTCGTTTTCAAGTTCAAATTGTAACAACAAAAGAGAAGTCAGAATCTGTCATGCAGGCCAGACACTGTTCAACCCATATCTCGAGTTCTAAAGTCTAAATGAGCTCATTCATGTTTTGTTGGAAAGCTGAGACAACTTTCCAAAACTTTCAGGAGACTCTGTTCAAATTATGACGTTAGTAATAGTGTTTTGTTCAGACAAAAAGATAATGGTTCTCACCAAGTGAAGAGGTGGCCACCCACTCAATAATTACTCATCAAATCAATAGTTCTGAATTTTAGCCTATAAAAGGAGGCATTTGCCATACATTTAGACATCTTGGTTTTCAAATCAAGATCATATTCTTGCTTTCTTTCTTTGTATTTTTGTAATGTTTAAGTTTTGCTTTCATTAATCTCTTATTTATGCTTTTCATCATAACTATGTTTTTATCTAGTTTATTTATGTTTCTCTTCTTTATAATGTTTAACTATGTTTATTATGTCAAGGTGAAAAGGTTTTATTAATGGTGTTAGAATAGGTATAATATAAACTCAACATGGAATTGTTTATATCCAAGAAAGTTTGTTATTAACATGTCTTATTTTTTTTTATCTTACTTACTTTTAATGCCTTGCTTGTTAAATGATTAATCTAGATTTGTGTTGTACAACCATTTGTACAATAAATACTTGGAACTTCCATAGCCTACTATATGGTATAACAGACACCTGTGCTGTAAAAGGAACTTGATTTGTTGTTAACATAAGTTAACATCATGAATTCTTGATAATATTTAAAAGTATAGTGTTACTAAAATAAGATAATTAATATGATCATGTTAAAAATTTATAATGAACTATTAAGGATAAATCATCCAATTGGAACCTCCTTTGTGTGTGGTTTCTAGTTGATTAATAAAAAGAGTTTATACTATACTTATTTCTAATACTATTAGTAGATCTTCTAACCTTGATAATTGCTTTTATCTTTGATTAATTCTCACATCAATATCACATCTCAAAAGTTCTATTCAACTCCTTTTCATTTGTCGTTTATAATTTTATATAGTTTACCTCCTTGTGGTTCAACCCCAATCTTACCGGGTTATTTATTACTTCGACACTCCTGTACTTAGGATAAGACATCAATCTTTTGGTTTGTTTAGTTTTGGCAATAAAGAGGAAAATTGATTAGTACTTAAACGTGTATTTTTATCAAGGTTTTATATTATCATATTGCACTTAAAGTATCATTAAATTTCCTAACTTCAGCATGTTATTTAGTAACAAGTCTGATAACATAAGATATCTTTAATTTATGGTAAATGCTCATTTTGAATGAAGTCATATCTCATAATTTAAAGGATTGATTGATGTGTTTAACTATTGAAAGTGAAAAGATAAAGAGAGGGATAAGCTTAAATAAGAGATGCTGGTTCAATTCAAACTGTAACATCATTTGGTTATTGGATCATAACTGAAGTTGTAGAACATGTATTTAGGTCTGGTTTATATGTATGGAAAGCTAAGACATAGGCCTAAAACTCTCATAAGAGTCCAAGATTCATAAGGGTCGTTTTCAAGTTTAAATTGTAGCAACAAAAGAGAAGTCAGAATTGTTGTAACTACATGTTGGGCGGGGGCATGTCCACACCCAACCTCACGATGGGTTAAGGATGTGACCATACCTAGCTCCATGTTGGGCAGCTGCATAGTCATTACTGACCATTCTTAGGTGCAGTTGCGAGCTAAACCCAATTTCTCTTGGGCTTAGGGTATGAGTTGCACTCAACATCCCTCAGCTTGAGTGCGTGGCTGAAGGGTCACTCTACGTTAAGCCTCCCATACCTTGAGCCTAGATTAATAATTATAATGCCCTTCATAATCCCATTAAATAAGAACAAGCAGTCCATGCTTACATTAATTAAATGTGATGGTACGAGTTGTAAGATAATATCATCTTAATAATACAAGATTACTTTTTTACCCCTTCTATGTTGCATGAGGTATTTCAAATAAGGTAATATAAAAGAAGATAAGAAAAAAGACAGGAGGATTCTTAGCTTCGTCCCCTAACCTTTAGACCTTTATTTCCATCATTTTCTATAGCTTCATAAAAGCTCTTTAATATCTTCATTAATGTCATTCTTTATACAAATATTTATAGCACTGACTTGATCTTTAGAAGGTCCTCCATCTACATCCTAGGGGACTTTGTGCAGGTATTTGTTATAGAAGAGTTTTATATCCCCTAAGGGAAAGATTTGCCCAAGGAGAAGCCTATGTGGTCATTGAATTAAATGATGTATGAGAATTTCTAGGAATAATTCACCCCAAAATATTCCCTGTGATTTTTATAACCTTGTTAGTTGGCGTCGTTTGTGGGAACTTTACTAAAAGCTAATTACTTCTCAAGTAAGAAAGTAAGCTTTGATATACAGTTCAAAAAAGTAAGCTTTGATATGCAGTTCTACCTAGTGCTCCACTATGGCTTAACCATACATACCAGGGCATATTATGAATGCTAACATTGTTGCTGGTATGTTTGTTCAATCCTATATTAAAAGGATGGCTTAGGAGATACATTTGCTCTCAAAGGAGGTCATCATGTTGAGAGGGCAGCTCATAGTTCATCCTTAACCTCTTCACGATGTCCTAGTACATGACTTACCACCTTAGCCACAAATAACTCTTGTAGCTCGGAGATGTGTCAACTATGCTGAGGGGTATGGACAGAATGAAGAGGAACCACCCAAATGTCATTCTCGTAGTCCAACCCGAGTACATTCACACCATCCTACAGTACCAGTAAGAAGTGAACACTATTGTAGAGTTCAAACTAACCACTATGGAGAGAAAAAGGTCACCACTCCACACATTCCATGTTGGATTCATCTAGTTTTTTTGGCCCACACCAAGAAGAACCTAGAAGAAGGGCTGAGGAGAACTCAAGGCATCACCAACCTGCCCACCAGTACTAGGTTGCTCTCCATTGTCCAGGAGAATTCTAGAAGCCAAAGTACCCAAAGACTTTTTATCTGTAAAGATGAGCTTGGACAAGTATGATGGACTTACAAATCATCAGGAGCACATCCAGAACTTGAGAGGGAGTCTCGAGCTAGTCATCCATGACAACGACATCATGTACAAGATATTGCCCACCACCTTTAGAAGGAACATGAGAACATGGTATAATAACCTGAAATTATGGTCAATTCTGAGTTTTTAGGACCTATATGTTAAGCTAGTAGCATGTTTCTTTACCAGCATCCTCATGAAGAAAAGCTTTGCTGAATTATTTGGAGTTATCCAAGGTAAGAAGGAGTCCACTCGGGCTTATCTGAAGAGATTTAATGATGAAATGCTTCAGGTGGAGGATTTACTAGAGCCCATGGCCTACAAGGCTTTAATCAAAAGGGTCAGAAATGAAGAGTTGTGGAAACAATTCCACCCTTTACAAAACAAAACTCTTCTAAGGGTGAAGTAGATGATAGAGTCATATAAGGGTAAAGGAAGCCTTGGCTGGTTATAAAAGCTCTATTCAGGTTCATAGAGGAGTGATCAATGACGAATCCCCTAACAAAAATCATTCCTCTATTAGACAACAGGAGGTTAAGAAGAAAGGGCCCTTCAGGGAACCTTCAACAAGTCTGAAAGGGTTTATACTCCTGGAAATGCCACTTACACAAAGATATACACGACCTTAAAGGGTCAAAACTTGCTCTAGTATCCTCCTCCCTTCAAGCCTAATCCCAGCCTTAAGTCATCTAAGAAGTATTGTCAGTTTCATAAGGAGAAGGGACATGACATTGAGGATTGTTATTCTCTAAAAAAGGAGGTGGAAAGACTCTTGACATAAGGATACCTCAGGCAGTTCTTAAAAAAGGATCCATCTCTGGATGGGGAGGAAGGTGAAGTGAGACAACAAGGACTAGCACTTCAAGAGGTCCTTGTCATACTAGGGAGCTTATCAACCAATGTGGGCATCACCAGCAATAAGAGGACGAGGTGGGGGATTGAGTCTTAGCTGCAATGGGTCAAAAAAGGTCTTGGCATGAACCCATCATATTCACCCCTGTTGATGGACAAGGGATTAAGTATCCACATGAAGATGCCTAGGTGATTTCTATTGTCATTGAGGGACACAGGGCCCATAGGATACTAGTGGATGATAGCAACTTAATTAACATCATATCAACTGAGGCTATGAAAAAGATGACCATAAATGCCTCTAGAATGACTCTAGTGCCAACGCCCCTCATCAAGATAGAAGGGTCAACAGTGCTCGTGAAGGGAGCAGTAAGGTTGACCGTCACTATGGGAAATGCACCTTGTTGTGTAACTCTCTAACAAACCTTTATGGTTATTGATACCCATGTCCCATACAATGCCATTATCGGGAGGCTGCTGCTCCATCAACTCAGTATAATAGTCAGCACTAAGTATCTGACCCTAAAGTTCCCAACTAATAAAGGAGTAGTTGTAATGAAGGGAAATTAAGAAGCCTTGAGAGAGTGCACAAACACATGTCTAAAGGGAAAGAAAGCCCTATTGATTGATAGTTCTGAAACCTATAAAGAGAAGCCCGAAGTTAGAACAAAGAGAGCTGAAGAGTTAATTAAAGTCTGTTTAGGCTCCATTAAGAAAGAGGTCAAGAAAGTTTATTACACCCTGAACAACCAACATAAACAAGATCTCACAGAGCTGTTGGTTTCGTATAAAAGCAACTTTGCCTTCCATCAAGAGGACATGTCAGGGATCAACTTTAAAATAGCTTCACATCGATTGAGTGTAGATCCCAATTTTCCCCTGTACATAAAAAAAAAGGTGTAAGGGGGGACAAACAGAAGCTAAGAAGGTGGACAAGCTCATGTCAGCAGGATTTATACGGGGGGTGACATACCCTGAGTGGCTCACCATCGTTGTGATTGTAAGGAAGGCCAACAACAAATGGTGAATGTGTGTGGACTTCACATATTTGAATAAGGCCTACCCAAAGGATAGTTATCCACTCCCTAAGATAGATAAAGTGGTGGATTCAATAGTGGGGTACGAGTTTCTCAGCATGTTGGATGCATACTTTGGGTATCATCAAATCCCGATGTATCCAACTGATGAAAAGAAAACATCTTTTATAACTAAAAGAGGGACCTACTGCTACAGGGTCATGCCTTTCAGTTTAAAAAATGCAGGGGCAACATATCAGAGAATGGTGGACAAGGTGTTCAAGCATCAGTTGGGCAGGATTATGTAAGGATATGTAAATGATATGTTGGTGAAAAGTATGACCTTTCAAAAACATTTACACGACCTCAGAGAAGTCTTCCAAGCACTAGAGAACTACAATATGAAGTTGAACCCCTTCAAGTGCATGTTTTCCATCTAATGAGAGAAATTCTTGGGCTTTTTAGTCAACCATAGAGGGATTGAGCCTAACCCAGTGAAGATACAAGTAGTGTTGGGCATGAATCCCCTCAAGATAGTGAAAGAGGTGCAACGTCTCATAAGGAGGTTAGCAGCTCTGAGCAGGTTCATAGCTAAACTGAAGGAATGTAGTTTTCCATTTTTAAAAGTTCTAAGGAATGCCCCTAACTTCCAGTGGACACCTAAATTTCAAAAATCCTTAAAGAGTTGAAGATTTACCTCTCCTCCCTAAATGTTCTCTCTTAGCCTAGAGAAGGAGGGACTCTATTCCTGCATTTAGCAGCAGCAGACCGGGCTATCAGAGCAGTGCTGGTTAGGGAGGAAGAAAAAGTATAACATCTGATCTACTATATAGGCAAGGAACTTTTAGATGCAGAAACCCGCTACCTGAGAGCATAAAAAATGGCCTTGGTGACAGCTTCAGGAAACTGAAGGCCTACTTTTAAGCACACCAAGTGGTGGTATTGACAAACCAACCTCTAAGACAGATTCTTCACAAATTGGACATATCAAGACGACTGGTGAAATGGGCAGTGGAACTAGGAGAATCCGGATTGCAGTACAGGTCAAGGCCCGCAATCAAGGGGAAAGCCTTGGCCGACTTCATATGGAATGCAGATTTGAAGAAGTTGTCATAGAGAATCCTTCTCCTAATTTGAAACTGGTAGACCCTGGGTCACTAGGGCATATCCTCTCTCAATATTGGCATCTCTATATGGATGGTAACTCCACACAAGAAGGAAGTGGGGCAGGGATCCTCCTTATCAACCTAGAGGGGTTGGTTTACCAATACGGGCTCAGGTTTGGATTTTCAGGTACCAACAATATGGTCGAGTATAAAGCTTTGATAATAGGCTTAGGTCTAGAGGAAGCCCTGAACGCATATCCTCTACAGGTGCATAGTGATTCTCAACTAATTGTAGGGCAATGCTAAGGGGCATATGAAGCTAGGGATCCAACCATGATATTATATTTTGAAAAGGTCAAACCCATGCTAGCTTAGAAGGATAAGATAATTAACATCATTAGAGTGCCCCGGGAAGAAATTACACAAGTTGACTTCCTTTCCAAGCTAGCCAGCGCTAACCCGGCAGACCTCCCCATTGATGTATGTATTGAAGTCCTAGATCGTCCCAGCGTGGAAGAGAGCATCACTACAGCCCTCCCAATCATGGAGTTAAGGATTGGAGAGCACTAATTAAGGAATACCTACTCACAGAGCCTTAAATTATTGTTTGATTGACGTGGTTTTGTTTTGAAGATCCACATCATCACCACTCCTCAAGTGCTTATCTTTAGAGGAAAGAATTTATGTTTTGAGAGAGATGCATAAGGGAGTTTGTGGGTTGCATGCAGGCTTTGGAACCTTAACTGCTTAGATCACAAAAGCGGGCTTTTATTGGCCTTCTGACACGACCAAAAGATTGATCTTTTCTCCTAAGTGCATGAGTGTTGAAGTGATAAATAACTCGGCAAGACCGGGGTCAAACCATAAGGAGGTTAATTGTATAAATTATAAATAACAATAATACAACAACAACAACAACAATAATATTAGTAATAATATTAGTAGTAGTAGTAGTAGTAGTAGTACTAATAATAATAAAGAAGAAGAAGAAGAAGTTGATGAGAACTTTGAGATGCAAGATTAATGTAAGGATTAAATAATTACAAAAAAAAATGTTAAGGTTAGAGGATCCACTAATGGTATTTCAAACAAGTATAGTATAAACTCTTATTACTCAACTGGAAACCACACACAAAGGAGATTCCAATTGGATGATTTGTCATTAATAGCTCATTATAAATTGTTAACATGATTATATTAATTATCTTATTTACATAACACTAAACTTTTAAATATTGTCAAGAATTCATGATGCTAACTTATGTTAACAACAAATCAAGTTTCTTTCATAGTACAGGTGTAGGTAATATCATACGGTTGGGCTATGAGAGTGCCAAGCATTTGTTGTACCAAGTGTTATACAACACCAATCTAGATTAACCATTTAACAAGCAAGGTATTAAGAATTAGTAAGATAAAAAAAAAAGACATGTTAATATTAAACATTAAGGTCCATGTTGAGTTTACACCATAGTTGTTCTTACACCATTAGTGTAACCTTTTCACCTTGATATAATAAACTTAGCTAAACATAATGAATAAGAGAAACATAAATAGACAAAATAAGAATATAAATAAGATACAAGTTAACAAAGTAAAGGAAAGGAAATGAAAAGCATAAACAAGATATTAATGAAAGCAAAACTTAAGAATTACAAAAAAAATATAAAGAGAGAGAGCAAGATCAAGTTCTTGATCTAAACAACCAAGCCCCTAAATGCATGGTAAATGCCTCCTTTTATAGGTCAAAATTTAGAACTATTGATTTGATGACTAATTGTCAAGTGGGTGGCCAACTCTTGACTTGGTCAAAATCCTTATCTTCTTGTCTGAATAAAACGTCATTGCTAGCATCAGAACTGAAACCACCTGTACTCATGAAAGTTATAGAAAATTATCTTATCTTTCTAGGAAAAAAAATTAAGGTCATTTGGACTTCTAGAACTCGAGATATGGGCTGAACACTGAACAGTGTTTGGGCTACAAGACAGATTCAAACTTCTCCATTGTTGCTATAATTTGGACTTGAAAACAATCTTTTTAAATCTTGGATTCCACATGAAAGTTGTAGGCTTATGTCTTACCGAATCTATCCACACAATTAAGGTCATTTGGACATCTAGAACTCCAGATATGACCTAATTACCGAACAGTGTTCCAGTTTGGACTGCACCAACATCTCTTTTTTAAGTTTGGCCCTCTCTTTGTCCTTTCAATTTCAATACTTAAACTCATCAATCAATCCTGTCATTTATGTGATAGGCCTGCATTTAAGATGAACATTTACCATAAATTAAAGGTATCTTATATTATTAGGTATGTTATTATAATACATGCTTTAGTTAAGCAGTTATTGATACTTCAAGTGCAAAATGATGATATAAAACCTTGATAAAAATATACTTTTAAGTACTAATCATACCCCAACCGGCTTATTACTAGTCCCTAGTAATCCAAGCGTTAAAATAGAAAAACAATTTGTAAATTCCACAAAGCAAGGCATTCGTCATTCAACTTCTATTAATCTATCCAGATAAACAAACTCTCATTAAATTCACATATCTTCTCAATACCTCTTGAACAAGATATTAATAAATCTTTCTTTTGTGCTTAAAATATCAACATATAGTTATGGGGCTTTACTTGGAAGAAAACAAATTTTTTGTTCTAATGTTTAAGGTTAAATTCCTTGGGTTGAGATTATTATCTTTTTTTTTTAATATATACATATAGCTTAAAACATAATGCATCTTTAACCCATATAATGAGCTTTCAACTAATGACTCTCAGACCAGTTGGTCTTAGGGCATTAGATATTGAGACACCCCTATGAGCTTAGTAACTCAAGTTGCAGATACTGATATGTAGATAGTGCAATGTTTGATTCCCTTAAGTTTTTCTCCTCAACCCATGTAACAAGCGTTGGGCCAATAGCTCCCAAGTCAGTTGACTTTTAGGGTATTAAGTGTTAAAACACCCCTTCAAGCTTAATTGCTTAGGTTAAGGAGGCTACGAAACCAAACTTATCTATGTTTTTATTTACTTTTATTTTATTTTTTATTTTTATTTTTTGCAAATTATATATTATCCATTTCTCTTAGTTGTTACCTTTAACAAAAGAACATAAATAATGTAATAATCCAATGTGCAACCCACAATCATATGTTAAAATGTGTGTGTGTGAAAATAAAGATTTAAGAATACTTGTTAAATGAGCATGTAAATCCTGAGAAAAAAAAAATCGAGGCTAGATTAAATTAAAGAAAATAAACTAAACTAGAAAGAAGTGGAGGCAAAAACAAATACATTTAAAGAAAATAGGGCATAAATGCAAATAAGAATAATGATAAAGCATAAGTACTCATCTTCTTACCAAAAACAGATCTGCAAATTACATAAAGAAAGAAAAGAGAGTTTTTAAATTTATTTTTACAAATCAAGATAGAAACATCAAAATTTCAAAAACCCATCTAAGATTAAGGGTTATAGATAGAATAAACACTAGTGGGAAAGGGATTAACAAGAAGAGAAGAGAGGAGGGCCGACTGTTATTAGAAAGAAAAGAAGGGATCAAAACTTTGATTCGTACTGGGTAAGATATTCTAAACCTACTCTTATGAGTCATTTTAAGTTGATTATGAATTGATGCCTGGATGTTAATTTATAGATTTTAGTTCTTAGACTTGAATTGAGAAAAAAATGAGTTGTTAAATTAAAGAACTTCATGTGTTGTGTGTAAATGGAAAGGTTGACGAATCTGGACAGTTTCATCTCTTGACTTTCAGAGAGATTTCAGGTAGGAGGATGAAGGAATTAGGATCAGATTCCTCATAGACATTGTAGTTTTGAATGTTGGCTAACTAATGAAATTGGTTTTGCTTAATTTGAAGTTATAGAACTCCAGCTTTGGGTCACCAACCGAGACTGGGTCATGACAGACCCTATAGGGTAGGAGGTCTGGTTCGTTGATGAGAAATTTTGATTGTCTTAGATGCAAAACTGAGTTCTCTTTCCTTCAGAGAACTTGTAGCCTCATGTCTTAGCTTTACAACAAGACTAATCTCGCTTGAATTGGAGTTCTATAACTCTAGATATAGTTAAAAATCTGAGGAGAAGTTGGAAAGTAATAGTTCAATGTCTAGACAATAACAGTTCAGAATTTAAGCGCGCGCGTGCGCGCACACACACACACACATATATATATAAAGGAATGATTACTATGGTTTCACAAAGAATGACAATATTAATGGGTGAAATAAGAAAAACATAAAATATTAAAAAAATAACTGAAAGAAAGACTTAATGGTTGTTGATATGTTTATAATAAAATATATCCTTGAGTGAGGAGAATTTATGAGATAAACCTGTGAATTGCAGGAGGGACCACAGGTGTGGTGCAACAACATTAACAATAGTAGGGGAGTTCGAGTAGAGCTTCTATTGCAAGTAAGTGAATTGCACCTATACTTCCTAGTTAATTCCATGATTTATTTATATTACCAATGTGAAATGTGAATCAATGAATATATGGGTATTCAAGGTGAAAAGTTGTGTGAATTGCCAAATGATGAAATTATCAATGACAAAAGAAATATGAGAAGTGTGATTTAAGAAGTAAACTAGCATACATTTAGTGTATGTTAGGATCCTGGGTAAGGGGATCACCACGATTGGACTAGCATACATTTAGTGTATGTTAGGATCCTGGGTAAGGGGATCACCATGTATTGGCTAGCATACATTTAGTGTATGTTAGGATCCTGAATAAGGGGATTACCTTGGATCGACTTATATGGGGTGATGATGATGGTACTAGTGAAATTGGTATCGGTAAGGTGATAAGTAAAAATAATCATGTTCAATCTTATAAAGTCTGAAATAAAGGTTGAAAGTGGTAGAGAGAACAATTATTAAAGTTGGATAAGGAAGGGATTCTAATAAAAACTAGAAGGGAGAAGTTAATGAACTACGAATGCATGTTACCCTGTTAAAATTGTTAGATATTCGTGTTGTTATATTTATTGTAATATTCACCTTTCAATGATATGTATTTTGTTTCAAGATCATCGCATGCATGACAGGAGTAGATCCTAGCTTATATCCCCTTCTTGTAATTTAGGTTCTAGGGAATATACCCTTGTATTTTGTAAACATGAAAATATTTGTATAATGTAATTTGTGTAATTA
Organism: Populus alba; assembly: GCF_005239225.2. Taxonomy (NCBI): domain Eukaryota; kingdom Viridiplantae; phylum Streptophyta; class Magnoliopsida; order Malpighiales; family Salicaceae; genus Populus; species Populus alba. The sequence continues at coordinate 14,828,294 of NC_133289.1, read as the reverse complement.
GTGTTTAAACTTGATGAATGAATTTAACCATGTAGTTCATATAACCATACTTCATGCCTATGTAATTATATTTATTTATTTTTATCTATCCATAATGATATTTTGTTACATAATGCATATCGTAAATATTGTGGTTGATATGTATGAGTATAAGTGTGGAAATTGAAACCCAAGATGATTGGGTCAGAAAATAAGTTATGAGATGCGAGCTATTAGAAATGTAAATAAATTTCATGTCAATAACTTGGACCTTCCGGTATAGGGGGGACTCCGTTGAAATTCTGATAGATTTTAATACGAAGACTAGGAACATATATATATATATATACACACACAAAAAGAAAAAAGAATATTTTTATTTTTTATTGACATAAGATTGTTGTTTTTATCTTGGAATGGGGGATGTTACAGAGCAGAATTAGGTGATAACAATATGGGAGTTTGTAAACCTAAATATTTCAAGAAGTATTTACTAAGATGCGTATCAAGAGTCACTTTAACAAAAAAAAAACTCATTTACTCTGTCATCCTAGTAACAACAGTTTTGCAAATAGTTTATGAAATAGAAAACACAATTAGTTTTTTTTTTTTAAATACCAACTAGTACCCTTTCCCTCTAACCAAAATAAGACATCGTCCACAATGTCCTAAGGTAGAAAGATAGAGTATAGAAGACATCACCTGAAATAACGAATACTGACAAACCTGAAACACACTTAAACAAATATAAGAAACAATAAAACCAAAAGACACAAAGTTTTTACAAATGAAGCCTCAAATCCAATCTAAGCTTTTTACAGCTTTCCTTAGTTGACCAATTTATGCGACTCATAGAGGGATCAATTACAGGGATAAAAGATTGTAGTTGGTCAATCAATTGTTCAGCAGTAGCAATAGAGATTGTGATTTTTAGTGTCGAAGATGTTAGAAATTCCTGTTCCACATCATGATCAATAAAAGACAACAACTTATCATAAAAACCATTAACATTTAACAAACCTATGGGTTTATGGTGAATATGCAGTTGGGCCCAAGAGGAGATATGAAAGATCTCTTCTAATGTGCCCAAACCACCTGGTAAGGCAATGAAGGCATCAGCATGGTTAAACATTGCATTCAGTCGATCAGACATTATGGGGACCTTTAGTTCCTCTCCAATTATTTTTTCCAATGATGTACCCGTGTGCTAAAGCTTTAGAGACAACCCCCAAAACTTGACTACCTTCTAAAAATGCAGCTATTGACACTCCCCCCATTAACCTAAGGCTGCCTCCTCCATATACTAAATGAATCTTTCGCTCAACTAGTACCTGACCAAGATGATTTGCTGATTCTTAAAACTCTTTTTCTTTCCCAGGACTGGATCCATCAAAAACACAAATATTTCTTATGTGATGACTTGAGGAACTTTCCATTTCTACACACTTCTATATTTGATGAATGTATGGGTTGAGTAGAAATGAAGGGAAGGAAGAGAAGAATTTATAGATGAGAAATTGAAAATACAATCATACCACCTATATGTAGGCTAGCTGTAGTCTCACTCACTCTCTCTTTATTTATTTATTTATTTTGAAAAAGTAGTTGTATGTATAGGTAGTTGTGATTGTGGCTCACATCTTTCTATGGGTCGAGGATAGGCTTCCCATCTAGTTTTCTTAAAAACTGGCAAACATGGTTTTTTTTAGTCAAATTCTCAAGACTAAGTCGAGCATATTCTTTATGAAATTGTGGCCATAAATCATGAATTACACGATGCACGTCTCCACTAGGGTGCTTCTCAAGAGTCAATAGAAGATTATTTAAAGACACCTTACTCAGGCCATCCTTAATGAATTGTATTTTATCTTCACGGTTTACAGATACCTTTACTAAAGAATGACATGTCGTATTACAAGTCCATCTGGCACATCTGTGACAGACTTTCAGTTGTTTTGCACGACGTTTCTTCACAAAAGTGCTTTTACCAGTTCCAAGCATGTATGAAATGAAAGAATTGGAGGACTCACCTGATAATCGAACATTTGCTTTAATCAGCTAGCGAATATCTTCAGGAATTCCATGGTTCATTAACAACCTCAATCTTACTCATCTAGCATGGTAAATTTTTGTAATCACATTCTAAGGTAGAGCGAGAAAATACTTTTTCAATTTTCAAGAGTGGTGTCCATTTTCAAATAAGAATTGGAGGAGAGATTCAAAGAAAAGGGAAAGAGCAAAGAATTGCACAAATATATACACAGATATCAGTTATCATGGGAAACTGAAAGAACCGACTTAAGAGTCTCGGAGTACCGTTATCCACCATTTGACCGGGGAGAGAGAGACTAGCAAAACAAAATTCACACAAAAAAGAAACATCAAAACAATATGAGAAAAAAAGAATCAATCTTTATATACAGGATCACCCAATTCAATAGAGTCATGTTCAACTGAAAATTTGTCAAAGTAAACTTTCAAACAATGTCCATTTACCTTGAAAACATTGCCATTCTTTGGATTCTTGATATCACAGGCTCCATATGGATACACATGTTTCACAATAAAAGGACCACTCCATCTTGATCTTAGTTTTCCAGGAAATAAATGGAGTCTAGAATTATAAAGCAAGACTTTTTAACCAACATTGAATGTTTTTATCAATATTTTCTTGTCATAAAACTCTTTGATTCTTGCTTTATGAATTCTTGAATTTTCATATGCATCATTTCTTATTTCCTCAAGCTCATTTATTTGTAATTTTCACAGCTAACTAGCATCATCAAGGTTTGAATTGAAAGCTTTAATAGCCCAATAAGCTTTATGTTCAAGTTTCACAAGCAAGTGACAAGGTTTTCCAAAGACTACTCTATAAGGTGGCATACCTAATGATGTTTTATAAGCAGTTCGATAAGCCCAAAATGCATCATTAAGTCTTAAAGACCAGTCTTTTCGATTAGGGTTCACTATTTTCTCTAAGATCTGTTTGATCTCCCTATTAGCAAGTTCTATATGTCCATTCGTTTGAGGGTGATAAGGGGTGGCAACTTTGTGTGTGATTTCATATTTCGTTATTAAAGACTCAAATGGCTTGTTGCAAAAATGTGTTCCACCATCACCTATCATGGCTCGAGGAATTCCAAATCGACTTAAAATGTTTTCTTTCAAAAACTTTATCATTATTTTGTGATCATTGTTTCGACTTGGAATTGCCTGTATCCATTTTCAAATATAATCTACTGCGACTAATATGTACAAGAAACCAAATTATGGAGGAAATAGACCTATGAAATCTATACCCCAATAGTCAAAGATCTCAATAACAAGAATATGATTTAAAGGCATCATGTAACGTTTTGAAATAGATTCGAACTTTTGACAATTTTCACAAGTCTTGCAGAATGCTTGTGAGTCTTTGAACATGGTGGGCCAGTAAAATCCACTTTGTAAGATTTTTGCAAATGTCTTTCTTGATGAGAAATGACCCCCACATGCCTTAGAGTAACAAAATTTAATGACACTACTTACTTCATTGTTAGGAATGCATCTTTGAAATATTTGATCAAGACAATATTTGAATAAATAAAGGTCATCCCAATAAAAGTTTTTCACTTTGTTCAAGAACTTTCTTTTGTCTTGGGTACTCCAATGAGTTGGCAATTGTCCTGAAACAAGAAAATTAACAATATTAGCAAACCAAGGCATTGTAGAGACAGAAAATAAAGATTCATCATAAAAGTAATCATCGATTGGTGTGATGTCAGATCTCAGATTGGTTGTCAATCTTGACAAATGATCTGCGACAACATTTTTGGTGCCTTTCTTGTCTTTGATTGTGATATCAAATTTTTGAAGTAACAAAATCCATCATACCAATCTAGCCTTAGAATCCTTTTTTGAAAGAAGATATTTCAAAGCTGCATGATCACTAAAAACGACAACAAGTGAGCCAACAAGATAAGATCTGAACTTGTCACATGCAAATACTACTACAAGTAATTCCTTTTCAGTGGTAATGTAATTCATTTGAGCACTATATTAAAGTTTTACTTGCATAGTAAATCACATAAGGTTTCTTATCTTTTCTTTTTTCCAAGATAACACCCACGACATAAATACTAGCGTCACACATTATTTCAAAATGTAATGACCAATCAGGAGGTTGAATGACAAGAGTAGAAGTAAGCAAGCTTTTAAGTTTAACAAAGGCTTTTTCACATTGTTCAGTCCATTCAAAAACATTTTCCTTTGTTAGAAGGTTACACAATGGTTTAGATATTACGCTAAAATCTTTAATGAACCTTCTGTAAAAACAAACATGTCCTAAAATTGATCTAACATCTTTAACAGATTTTGATGTTGGTAAGTTGGTAATTAACTTGATTTTAGTTTTGTCAACCTCAATTCCTTTCGATAAAACAATGTGACCAAGTACAATGTCGTTTGTTATCATAAAGTGACATTTTCCCCAATTTAGTACAAGATTCTTCTCTTCACACCTGTTCAAAACCTTTTCCAAGTTAGTTAAACAATCATCAAATGAATCATCAAATCTCCAATGTCATGTTTCCAAATGATAGCTTCATTAGTCCATTCATACAATTAATCAATGCATTAGAAGTTGCAAGAAATGGACGACCTAAAATAACAAGAATTGAATAACATGCTTCAACAGGTGACATGACCAAAAGATTGATGTCTTCTCCCAAGTGCAGGAGTGTCGAAGTAATAAATAACCCGGCAAGACCGAGGTTGAACCACAAAGAGGTTAATTGTATAAATTATAAATAACAAGACAACAACAACAACAACAACAACAACAATAATAATAGCAATAATAATAGCAATAATAGCAATAATAGTAATAGTAATAGTAATAGTAATACTCAGTACGTGGTGTTGTTATACCTGAGAATGATCTAAAAGATCGGGTCACAGGTTTCCAGCCTATATACTGAGTTTATAAAAAGATCAAAGAGATATATTATATAATATAAATAAAATGTAAATAATAGTAGTAGTAGTAGTAGTAGTAGTAGTAGTAGTAGTAATAAAAGAAGAAGATGAAGAAATTAATGAGAACTTTGAGATGAAAGATTAATGTAAGGATTAAACAATGATAAAAACAAATGTCAAGGTTAGAGGATCCACCAATGGTATTTCAAACAAGTATAGTATAAACTCTTATTATTCAATTGGAAACCACACATAAAAGAGGTTCCAATCGGATGATTTCTCATTAATAGCTCATTATAAATTATTAACATGATCATATTAATTATCTTATTTACATAACACCAAACTTTTAAATATTGTTAGGAATTCATGATGTTAACTGATGTTAACAACAAATCAAGTTCCTTTCATAGCGCAAGTGTAGGTAATATCATACGGTTGGGCTATGAGAGTGCCAAGCATTTGTTGTACCAAGTATTATACAACACAAATCTAGATTAACCATTTAACAAGCAAGGTATTAAGAATTAGTAAGATAAAAAGATAAGACATGTTAATATTAAACATTAAGGTCCATGTTGAGTTTACACCATACTTATTCTTACACCATTAGTGTAACCTTTTCACCTTGACATAATAAGCTTAGCTAAACATGATGAAGAAGAGAAACATAAATAAACAAAACAAGAACATAAAGAAAATACAAGGTAACTAAGTAAAGGAAAGGAAATGAAAAGCATAAACAAGATATTAATGAAAGCAAAACTTAAAAATTACAAAAAAAATAAAAAGAGAGAAATAAAAAGCATGAACTTGATCTGAACAACCAAGCCCCCAAATGCATGGCAAATGCCTCCTTTTATAGGTCAAAATTCAGAATTATTGATTTGATGACTAATTGTTGAGTGGGTGGCCAACTTTTGACTTGGTGAAAATCCTTATCTTTTTGTCTGAATAAAACAAAAATTCTTCCATCCGAACTGGGTCCACTGGAAAACATGAAAGTTGTAGGAAATTGACTTAGCTTTCCAGGAAAAAAAATGGAGGTCATTTGGACTTCTAGAACTCCAGATATGGGCCAAACACTGAACAGTGTTTGGGCTGCAGGACAGATTCGGACTTCTCCGTTGTTGCTATAATTTAGACTTGAAAACGGCCTTCTTAGATCTTGATGAAAACATGATAGTTGTAAGCCTATGTCTTACTGAATCTGTGTAAAAATGTGAGGTCATTTGGATATCTAGAACTCGAGATATGACCCAATTACCGAACAGTGTTCCAGTTTGGGCTGCACCAATATCTCTTTTCTACGTTTAGCCCTCTCTTTGTCCTTTCAATTTCCATACTTGAACTCATCAATCAATCCTTTGATTTATGTGATAGGCCTACATTTAAGATGAACATTTACCATATATTAAGGCATTTTATAGTATTAGACTTGTTATTATAAAACATGCTTTAGTTAAGGAGTTATTGATACTTTAAGTGCAAAATGATGACATAAAACCTTGATAAATATGCACTTTTAAGTACTAATCACAACTCCCAACCAGCTTATTACTAGTCCCTAGTAATGAAAGCGTTAAAATAGAAAAACAATTTGCAAGTTCCACAAAGCAAGGCATTCATCATTCAACTTCCATTAATCTATCCAGATAAACAAACTCTTATTAAATTCATATATATGCTAAATACCTCTTAAACAAGATATTACTAAACCTTTCTTTTGTGCTCAAAATATCAACATATAGTTATAGGGCTTTACTTGGAAGAAAAACAAATTTTTGTTCTAATGCTTAAGGTTAACTTCCTTAGATTGGGATTATTATTCTTTTTCTTTTTATTTATTTATTTATTTATTTATTTATATACACATACAACTTGAAACACAATGTATCTTTAACCCATGTAATGAGTTTTAGGCTAATGACTCCCAGACTAGTTGGTCTTAGGGCATTAGGTGTTGAGACACCCCTACGAGCTTAGCAACTCGGGTTGCAGATACTGATACGTAAATAGTGCAATGTTTGATTTCCTTAAGCTTTTCTCCTCAACCCATGTAACAAGCGTTGGGTAAATAGCTCCCAATTCAGTTAACTTTAGGATATTAAGTGTTAAAACACCTCTTCGGGCTTAATTGCTTAGGTTAGGAAGGCTACGAAACCAAACTTATCTACCTTTTTATTATCATTATTTTTTATTTTATTTGTTTTATTTGTTTTTTTTTTTTTTGCAAATTATGTATTGTCCTTTTCCCTTAGTTGTTACCTTTAACAAAAGAACATAAATAATGTAATAATCCAATGTGCAACCCACAATCATATGTTAAAGTGTGTGTGTGAAAATGAAGATTTAAAAATACTTGTTAAATGAGCATATGAGCAGAATCAAGTGATACCAATACGAGAGTTTGTAAACCTGAATATTTCAAGAAGTATTCTGATAGACCCTGTTAAGAATGTTTACTAAGATGCGTCTCAAGAGTCACTTTTAACAAAAGAACTCCTTTTACTCTGCCATCCTAGTAACAACAGTTTTGCAAATAGTTTATGAAATGGAAAACACCGTTTTTTTTTTTTAAATATCAACTATTACCCTTTCCCCCCAACCAAAATGAGACATTATCCTCAATGTCTTAAGGTAAAAAGATAGAGTATAGAAGACATCACCTGAAATAAAAAACACTGACAAACCTAAAACACATTTAAACAAATATAAAAAACAACAAAACACAATAATAAAACCAAAAGACGCAAATATTTATAGATGAGAAATTAAAAATGCAATCACACCACCTATATGTAGGCCAATCGTAGTCTCACACACTCTCTCTCTCTTTATTTATTTATTTATTTATTTTGAAAAAGCATGTGTATGTACAGGTAGTTGTGATTGTGGCTCACATCTTTCCTTGGTTTTACATCCAAGAACGGCTTAAACGCCCTCTATGGGTCAGGGATAGGCTTCCCATCCACTTTTCTTAAAAACTAGCAAACAGGGTCTTTTTTAGTCAGATTCCCAAGACTAAGTCGAGCATGTTCTTTATGGAATTGGGGCCATAAATCATAAATTGCACGATGCACATCTCTACTAGGGTGCGTCTCAAGAGTCAATAGAAGATTATCTAAAGACCCTTTACTCAGGCCATCCTTAATGAATTGTATTTTATTTTCACGGTTTATAGATACCATTCCTAAAGAATGACATGTTGCATTACAAGTCCATCTGGCACATCTGTGACAGACTTTCAGTCGTTTTGCACGACGTTTCTTTGCAAAAGTGCTTTTACCTATTCCAGGCATGTGTGAAATGAAAGAATTGGAGGACTCGCCTGATAACCGGACCTTTGCTTCAATCAGCCAACAAATATCTTCAGGAATTCCATGATTCATTAACAACCTTAATCTTTCACACCTAGCACGGTAAATTTTTGTAATCGCATTCTGAGGCAGAGTGGGAAAATACTTTTTCAATTTTTCAAGAGTGGTGTCCATTTTCAAATAAGAATTGAGGGAGAGATTCAAAGAAAGAAGAAAGAGCAAAGAATTGCACAATTATATATATAGATATCAGTTATCATGGGAAACTGAAAGAACCGACTTAAGAGTCACGGAGTACCGTTATCTGCCATTTGACTGGGGTGAGAGAAACTAGCAAAACAAAAGTCACACAAAAAAGGAACACAAAAAAAAATGTGAGAAAAACAAAATAATCAACCTTTATCTACAAGATCATTCCAACCAATGGATTCATTTTCACTAGGAACTCATCAAAGTAAGCTTTCAAACGATGTCCATTTACCTTCAAAACATTGTCATTATTTGAATTCTCAATATCAAGGGCCCCATAAGGATACACATGTTTCAAAATAAATGGACCGCTCCATCTTAATCTTATTTTTTCAGGAAATAAATGGAGTCGAGAATTATAAAGCAAAACCTTTTGACTAGTATCAACTTTTTGACAATTTTACAAGTTTTGCAGAATGCATGTGAGTCTTTGAACATGGTGGGCTAGTAAAATCCACTTTATAAGATTTTTGCAGTTGTCTTTCTTGATGAGAATTGACTCCTACATGCTTTAGAATGACAAAGTTTAATGACACTACTTACCTCATTGTCAGGAATGCATCTTTGAAATTTTTGATCAGGACAATATTTAAATAAGTTAGGGTCATCCCAATAAAAGTTCTTCACTTCATTCAAAAACTTTTCTGTCTTCAGTACTCTAGTGAGCCGGCAAATCTCCTAAAGTAAAAAAAAATTGATATTTTTAACAAACCAAGGCATTGAACTAAGAGAAAGTAAGGATTTTTCAGGAGAGTAATCATCGATTGGTGGGATGTCAGATGTCAAATTTCTTGTCACTCTTGATAAAAGATCGGCATCAACATTTTAGGTGCCTTTTTCATCTGTGATTTCTTCCTGAGAATAAATCATTTGCAAATCTTCAGATTCATCCAACTCAATTTTACTCAAAGTAGATTCAAGTTGATCATGAACTAATTCTTCAATATTATCTACTTCTTGTAAATCATTATCATCTGCAGGCTGCTTGCAAATGTTGAAAATATTCATCTCCAATGTCATGTTTCCACAAGATAACTTCATGAGTCCATTCCTACAATTAATCAATGCATTAGAAGTTGCAAGAAACGGACGTCCTAAAATAACAGGAAATGAATTACATGCTTCAACAGGTTGCGTGTTCAAGACAATAAAATCCACAAGATAAATGAATTTATCGACTTGTACTAACACATCTTCAATTATTCCTCTAGGCACTTTTACAGATCTATCAGCAAGTAAAAGAGTTACAGAAGTTGGGTTTAACTCACCTAGATTAAGACTCTAAAAACTGAATATGGAAGTAAATTCACACTAGCTCTAAGATCAAGTAAAGCTCTTTCAATTTTATGTTCTCCAATAAAGCAAGAAATTGTAGGACAATCAGGGTCTTTATATTTCAAAGCATTATTGTTTTGAAGAATGACACTTACTTGTTCGGCTAAAAAGACTTTCTTTTTCACATTCATTTTTCTCTTCACAGTGCATAGATCTTTCAAAAATTTAGCATAGGAAAGTACCTGTTTAATAGCATCCAACAAAGGTATATTGATCCTTACCTGTTTGAAAGTTTCAAGGATTTCAGAATTGTGATTGACTTTCCTTTGTTTGGTTATGGCATGAGGAAATGGAAGTGCTTGCGGAGAATCAGTCTTTTCTTCACAATGTTCAGATTCAACCCCTTCCTTACTCTTAGAGATTGACTCATCATCTTTCTCACAAGGTTCAAGAGTGGGTTTTTCAATAATCTTACCACTACGAAGAGTGATGACTGATTTGACTTGATCCATGTGTTGGCTTTCGGAACTACTTGCATTTGCACTGTATTGCCCCTTTGGATTTTGTTGTGGTTGAGATGGAAACTTACCTTTCTCTTAGAAACTGAGAGCAGATGTTAATTTTGCAAGAGCATCTTTAAAAATTGTCATGCTTTGAGCAAATTGAGTGTTGATTGCCTCTTGCTTTTCAATGAATGCATGCAATGTTTCCTCAAGATTTCTGACATGACCAAAAGCTTGATGTCTTCTCCCAAGTGCAGGAGTGTCGAAGCAATAAATAACCCTGCAAGACCGGGGTCGAACCACAAAGAGGTTAATTGTATAAATTATAAATAACAAGACAACAATAACAACAACAAAAAAAACAATAATAATAATAATAATAATAATAATACTCAGTACGTGGCATTATTACACCTGAGAATGATCTAAAAGATCGGGTCACAGGTTTCCAGCCTATATATTGAGTTTATGAAAGATCAAAAAGATATATTATATAATATAAACAAAATGTAAGTAATAATACTAATAGTAATAATAGTAGTAGTAGTAGTAGTAGTAGTAGTAGTAGTAAAAGTAGTAGTAGTAATAAAAGAAGAAGAAGATGAAGAAATTAATGAGAACTTTGAGATGAAAGATTAATGTAAGGATTAAACAACGATTAAAATAAATGTCACGGTTAGAGGATCCACTAATGGTACTTTAAACAAGTATGGGCAGAACATTAAATAAGTAATAAGTTGGTTGGGGGGTGAGATTATTACTTAAAAGTGCATGTTTATCAAGGTTTTATATCATCATTTTGCACTTGAAGTATCAATAACTCCTTAACTAAAGCATGTTTTATAATAACAAGTTTGATACTATAAGATACCTTAATTTATGGTAAATACTCATTTTAAATGCAGGTCTATCACATAAATGAAAGGATTGATTGATGAGTTTAAGTATTGAAAGTGAAAAGACAAAGAGATGGCCAAACTTAGAAAAGAGATAGGGTTCAGTCCAAACCAGAACATTGCTCGGTAATTGGATCATATCTGGAGCTCTAGATCTCGGATTTAGGTTCATTTTATATGGATGGAAAGGTAAGACAAAGGCCTACAACTTTCATGAGGAGCCCAAGATTTAAAAAGGTCGTTTTGAAGTCCAAATTGAAGGAACAACGAAGAAGTCCGAATCTGTCCTGCAGCCCAGACACCTAGCTTTCATATCATGAATCCCCAGACCCCCTTCATCTTTTGACAGTCACACCTGTTTCCAAGCTACAAGAGCTGATTTACTTCTAAGCATATTGCTAGTCCATAGAAAATTCCTGCACAAACTGGTAATCTTGCTGATAACAACAGTTGGGATAGGGAAGATATTAATCCAAAACTGCACCATGCCATGCAATACTGATTTTATTAACTCCAGCTGACCTGCATAAGAGAGATACTTTCCCATCCAATTCTGAATAGTAGATTCTAATCTGTGAATGAGAGGGGAGAATTGACTTGCTAGAAGCCTGTGAGGGCTGAGAGGGACACCAAGGTATTTAAAGGGAAAACATCCTTCGGTGAACTGGGAGAGGCTGAGGATGGCCTGCTTCATATCCTCCAAGACGCCAGCAAAGAAAATAGATGATTTGGCAGCATTAATTATAAGGCCAGAAGACTCCCCAAAAACCCTAAGCTGCTGGAGGAGAATGTTAACAGAGGCCATGTCACAACAGCAGAGCAGGAGAATATCATCAGCAAATCCAAAACAAGAACATAAAGAAAATACACCATTAGTGTAACCTTTTCACCTTGACATAATAAGCTTAGCTAAACATAATGAAGAAGAGAAACATAAATAAACAAAACAAGAACATAAATAAAATACAAGTTAACTAAGTAAAGGAAAGGAAATGAAAAGCATAAACAAGATATTAATGAAAGCAAAACTTAAAAATTAAAAAAAAAATATAAAGAGAGAAATAAAAAGCATGAACTTGATCTGAACAACCAAGCCCCCAAATGCATGGCAAATGCCTCCTTTTATAAGTCAAAATTCAGAATTATTGATTTGATGACTAATTGTTGAGTGTGTGGCCAACTTTTGACTTGGTGAAAATCCTTATCTTCTTTTCTGATAAAACAAAACTGCTACCATCCGAACTGGGTCCACTGGAAAACATGAAAGTTGTAGGAAATTGTCTCAGCTTTCCAGGAAAAAAAATGGAGGTCATTTGGACTTCTAGAACTCCAGATATGGGCCAAACACTGAACAGTGTTTGGGCTACAGGATAGATTCGGACTTCTCCGTTGCTGCTATAATTTAGACTTGAAAACGGCCTTCTTAGATCTTGATGAAAACATGATAGTTGTAAGCCTATGTCTTACTGAATCTGTGTAAAAATGTGAGGTCATTTGGATATCTAGAACTCGAGATATGACCCAATTACCGAACAGTGTTCCAGTTTGGGCTGCACCAATATCTCTTTTCTACGTTTAGCCCTCTCTTTGTCCTTTCAATTTCCATACTTGAACTCATCAATCAATCCTTTGATTTATGTGATAGGCCTACATTTAAGATGAACATTTACCATATATTAAGGCATTTTATAATATTAGACTTGTTATTATAAAACATGCTTTAGTTAAGGAGTTATAAAACCTTGATAAATATGCACTTTTAAGTACTAATCAACAGGTTGTGTATCCAAGACAAAAAAATCTACAGGGTAAATGAATTTATCAACTTGTACTAACACATCCTCAACTATTCCTCTAGGCACTTTTATAGATCTATCAACAAGTAAAAGAGTTACAGAAGTTGGTTTTAACTCACCTAGATTGAGACTTTGAAAAATCGAATTTGGATGTAAATTCACACTAACTCCAAGATCAAATAAAGCTCTTTTAATTTTATGTTATCTAATAAAGCAAGAAATTGTAGGACAACCAAGGTCTTTCTATTTCAAAGCATTATTGTTTTCAAGAATAGCACTTACTTGTTCGGCTAAAAATGCTTTATTTTTCACATTCAGTTTTCTCTTCACAATGTATAGATCTTTCAAAAATTTAGCATAGGAAGGTACTTGTTTAATAGCATCCAACAAAGGTATATTGATCCTTGTTTGAAAGTTTTAAGGATTTCAGAAATGTGATTGATTTTCCTTTATTTGGTCATGGCATGAGGAAATGGAAGTGCTAGCGAAGAATCAGTCTTTTGTTTATAATTTTCAGATTCAACCCCTTCATTACCCTCAGACATTGACTCATCATCTTTCTCATAAGGTTCAAGAGTGAATTTTTCAATAGCCTTACTATTATGAAGAGTGATGACTGATTTGACTTGATCCATGTGTTGACTTTCAGAACTACTTGCATTTGCATTGTATTGCCTCTTTGGATTTTGTTGTGGTTGAGATGGAAACTTACCTTTCTCTTAGAAACTGAGGGCAGATGTTAGTTTTGCAAGAGCATCTTTAAAATTTGTCATGCTTTGAGCAAGTTGAGTGTTGATTGTCTCTTGCTTTTCAATGAATGCATGCAATGTTTCCTCAAGATTTCTTCTAGGAGGTGGAGCATAAGGAGGTGCATATCCATGAGAATTTTGGAAATTATGGTGTGCTTGAAATAGTGGTTGTGAAGTTTGTGTATTATTATTATTACTCTTCCAACTGAAATTTGGGTGATTTCTCCAACCAGGGTTGTATGTTTACAAGTATGGGTTATGATTGGGCCTTTGGAAACTGTTTAAAGCATGGGCTTGTTCATGGAGGCATTCCTTAAAAGAAGGCAAAGTTGGACAGTCATTGGTTGCATATTCATTTGTTTTATAAATTTCACATAATGTCTTGAACAGATTTTAATTGACCACTCCTTTTCAATTTTAGTGCCTTGACTTTTCTAGCTAAAGATGCAAACTTGGCTTGGAAGTCATGATCTTCCCTAAGGTTATACATACCTCCACTAGATGTATAAGTTGGGTTTTACTTGGTGCCTCATAAGTGCCCGTAGTGTTCTAATTTTGTGTATTTTCATCTAGCAAGTCTAGGTACTCCATTGCTTCATTAGGGTCTTTATCTTTAAAAGTTCCATTACACATCAAATCAACATTTGCCTATCTGTAGGTGTTAACTGATGTGTCGTGAATGATTTGAAAAATCGGCAACAATGATTCTAACTAAAATGGATGAAGGATGGGTCTGGTTGTGTTGTCTTTCTTTTGGTATTTAGGTTGGATTATAGTGATTTAAAAGTAAATAAGATGGAGGATAGACTAGAATGATACTTTGATAAGTCGATCTGGATGCCACAAAGATCAGTCTAGGATTTCGACGCCACACTCTTTGTGATTGAAGAGTGATAAGTCAGGTAGGGTTCTTCACAAAATGAATTTGGAAGAACAACTCTTAATTCTCTGAATTAAGTTTCAAATCTTGACCAAAAGTGTTTATTACATATTCTGATACATATTTATCTTTGGAACATCCCTCCAAAGTTAGGCGAATTCAACATGACAGAAGTCAAGCCTAAAAACTAGACTTTTAATAAAGTAAGTAGACAAATTTAACTAACACACGTTTTTTTTTACATTTCTAAAACATAAGCAGACCAAATTTAAAACAGCCATAACTTTTAACACAAAAGTCCAATGCAATCATGGTTGGACAATCTAGAAAGATCACGTTCTGAACTTCAATTTTACCTACATAAATCTTGCTTTCACATGCATTGGATGACTTTAAATTCGGGTTCAAATCCATCTACTATTCTGACTGTAAACAACATCAATTCCTTCACTTGCATTATCAATCCAAATACAAGTAGCCCAGCATGAAAAGAACCATTAAGGGCTTTTCCCATCTTCAAGTTCCAATTGTAAGCAAATAAGCACCCTTGAACCAATTTCAAACTTATTGCTAATTTTTAACTCCGACACAACTTCAATAATTGCAATTTGATTCGTCATGGCCCGTTGTAGTTGTTTTGCTCTCGCTCTTGTCATTGGACCATCTGCGCCCTCTTGCATATTAGATTCAGCTTTACGAGATGGATTATAATTCCCATGATGCACATCATCAACCCCGGGTTGATAATGATTTGTCCTCAAATCAGAATCGTCATCATCATCCAAGTATGGAGTCAAGTCTTTCACATTAAAAGTAGCTGATATGTTGTAATCACCAGGAAGATCTACCTTATACGCATTGTCATTCACCTTCTCTATAATCCGAAATGGACCATCAGTGTATATGGTATCAATTTTTTTATGCATTAAGAATTGAAATTCAAAGTTCTAATATTTACAATAAAGCCTTAATTCACCTCCCTCTAAGGCTTTTTAAGGCTTTCATCATTGACATCAAGACTAGCCTCTTGGTTGCTGGGATATAAAAGTTAGTGTGCTTTTGTCGTTCTATCATCATCCCTTTCACTTGTGTTTTTTAATATTGTATATGATGTCAGTTTTTTTATGCATTCAAAATTGAAATTCAAGGTTCTAAGATTTACAATAAAACCTTGATTCACCTCCATCTAAGGCTTTTTAAGACTTTCATCATTGACATCAAGACCAGCCTCTTGGTTGGTGGAATATAACTAACAGATTATTTTCTCTCTCCACTTCTATATTTTAGTAACTCTCGTTATCTTCTGAAATTTCAAGGATAGAAATTAAAAAAATAATAAAGTTTACGATTGAACTGTCAGACAATCAAAATCTAGGGGCCAAATTGAAAAAGTAAAAACTTCAAATACCAAACTATAGTTTTATTCTCCATGAAAAAAGAAGATAAGTTATCGTTTTGTTTATATGTTAAATTTGGTCCCTGCTTTTTTTAATCGTTCAAATAATAAAATCAAATTCTATTTTGCAAAATCAAACATCTATGTAATGCAAGGATCTTTTTTGACATCGTGAATTCGATATAGTATAAAAACTGAAACAAATTATTAGGCTTAAAACCATGTGAATATAGCATAGGAGGACAAAATTAAAAAAAAAAAAAATATATATATAATATATATATAGTGACTAAAATGGATAATTGTTTCTATGACAAAAAAAAAAAAAGAACTAGACCAAGTGTATTATAACAATTCATAGTGTTTCTGAGTTTGACATCATAATAATTGAAACAACAAATAACCATGCCCTTTTAGTTTTTTTTTTTTTTAAAAAAAAACTAATTCTATAAAAAAAAAAAACTAATTCTATATACCACCCTATAAACATAAGGATAGAAAATAAAAACTCTAGGGACCAAACTATAGCATTTCCATGCCCCATGAACAATAAAAAAAAAAAAGGAAAAAAGGCAACTATTTTGTTTCTATATTAAATTTTGTTTCAACATTCCATTTTGTAAAATTAATCATCAGGTTAATGCAAAAACAATTTTGACATCATGAATATGATGCAGCACGCAGAAAAATAAATAAATTATTAGGCTTAAAACTATAAACTCATGGAAAGATAAAATTAAAAAATATATTTAGTAACTAAAATGCACAAGTGTTCAAGATAAAAATAAATAAAAAAAGAGAAAAGACTAGACTCAGGTGCACTATAGCAGCCATAGTGCGTTTAAGTCTTACACCCTAGAATTGTAAATAACTTTTCCTTTTTAGTTTTATGAACTAAATTAGTGACTAACGTTAAGTTGCGATAAGGATTGAATTTTTATAACATAAACAAAAAACTTCTTAGGCGTTGCTTACATGCTTTTTAGCATGAATATATATATATTTTTTATCATGAATTCAAAATTTGATGCACATTGAATCACACCTTTTTTAAATATTGAGACACTAATATATTGGACAACATTTATTTTAATTACTTAGGTGACAAAATATTAGATCGACTTGTACTAACCTTGGATAACTTGTCAAATTTGCACCTTAAGTAATGAGACAGTAAAAATCTCATAGAAAGAAAATCAAAATAATTTATGAAGCTCAATTTTCAATTAAAAAAAATATTGAATGATAAAATTAAAAAAAAATAATAACTTGGTCAACTTGGATTAACCTTCTAAACCTACGGCTTGGGTCATGAGAATATGATAACTTTATAGAAAGTAAATTGAAAAAAGAAATTATGAAGCTTAATTCTCCACCAATACAATGTTGAAAAATAAAATTAAAAAAAAATTAAAAAAAAATATTCGAGTCAACATGTGTTAAGTTTTCGAACTCATGACCTGGGTTAGCCTATCCAAGGTTATAAGACTAGAATAAGTGAACATAAAGAAAATTAAAAAACAAAATCACAAAGCCTAGTGCCATAACCAACCTAATTTTAAAAGATAAATTTGAGAAGTAAAATCAAATAAAAAGTACCCCAAAAAATGAAAAAGTCAACTTGAACTAAACTGTCAAACTCGTGACCCAAGTCATGATAAGAAGATAAAGTCATAAAAAATAAATAAAAAACAATCACAAAACCTATTTTGCAACAAACCAATAATTGAATGATGAATTGAAAAAAAAAAAGAATCAATTAAAAATTAAGGACAAAAAAAAATAATCCAAGTCAACCTCAAATAACTTACCAAACTCGTGATTTTGTTTAGGATACCAAGATAACTCAATAGAAAGCAATCCAAAACATATTATGAAACCCAAAACTAAATCTAAAGATTAAGTAACAAATTTGACATAAAAATGACAAACTACTTTATTATTTTTTAGAGATTCAAGCATTAAAATCAAGGAAAAGAAGAGAGAGATAAGAAAAAAAAATAGGGTCATTTAAGCCAAATTGGACCTCTTACATATGGTTGTGTCGCCACCAAAACAAATCAAATGATACCAAAGAAAGCCATCAATGAAAGTCGATGACTAATACACTCATAGTATTCTATATTTTTAGTACCTTATTCTTAGTCTTTTATTCATATTTTGTGTTTTACAATAGCCTATCTATCTTGTTTTGTGCTTAACAGTGCTATGGAGACACAAAGTGTTAAAGAGTTAAATGAAGCATTTTTAGCACAATCTCAAGCAAATGACTAAAAAAAGCACATTTGGACAAACCATTATAGATAATATATTAAGATCCTAATTGGATAGGTCTAATAACTCATCTAGACAAGAGAAAATGACTTATTTAAAGTTGGGTCTGAAATCTACTAGAAAACTAGTGTTGGCCCAATCTTTCCATGTTAGGATGATGATGTGGCATCTCATTAATGATGTGGCCATGTCCCATATGACTAGAAAATATCTTTTAAAGGTCAAAATCAATGCACAAATCATTGAAGTCAATTTAATATAAGAAAACTTTAAACTAATCTAATTAACAATTAGTTATTAACAAGAAAACTTCTTCTCCTCCTCAATTTCATCTACAAGTAGTCCCAACTTTTAAAAAAAGAAGGGGATCATGTTCAAAATTTAGAAAAATAGAAGGGTTCTATTATTTATTTTGTCTTTTTTTCTTTTTTAAATTTATGACAATTTTAGTTTTCAATTTTAAGAGTTTAATGCCCTTGGATTTAAATTATCATGAGCATTTGTATTTAAAATTATTATAAATATGATTTATGATACATGAATATTTTATTTTTTCTATGATTAAATTTGATGATTTATGATTGATGATTGAAATTCCATAAATATGATGCACGACATATGCTTTTGGTTTTAAATTTGTTGCTAGAGATTAGTTTATGATGGATTCATGACTAATCAACTTGAGTAGCAAGAGTATCTAATTTTCAAACTCATGCTTGATTATTTGTTACTTGAAAAATATAATTCTTGATTAAATTAACTCTCCATACGTGTTTAATTATATAAATAAATACCTATCTTGGTGTTGATATTTTCACGTAATTAAATCTTGCATACTTAATAAAAGTTATTGTGCGATTAGAGTTAATTAATCATGAATGCTAGGTTAACTAAAAATTAAGGATAGATAGTAAAATTTGTCATTTCCCATTGTTGATTTATTGATTATCATAAATAAAATTAGAAAACATATCTAGGTTGAATGATTGATGTTTAGTTATCCATGAGGAATACTTGTAAAAAAAACGTTTTCTTTCTATTTTTTTGTATTCTACCAATTTTTCTCTTAATTTTTCTCTTAATTTCTTTTATTTTCTAAGCTTTCTAAGTTGCTTTTAGTTAGTTTAGATTATAAAACAAAATCCTCCATTTAATTACTTTTATTTAGTTTAGATCATAAAAAGAATTAGTTGATTTCGTCAGATTAGTATATTTCATGTATTTTTACTTGGTTTGCTTTAATCTAAACTTAAATAACTTGTCTTGATTATGTAACCAAATTCTAAAACTTGTCCTCTATGGAACGATATCTTTACTTTCTATACTACAAATCATTGGTTTTAAGGATTTTAATTTTCATGATTTCAACACATGTCAAATTTTTAGCACTATTATAGGGGATATTAATCCTTGTTTACTTGAATCAAGTTTGTGTTTTTGTTTAGTTTAGCATTCTTGGTACTTTCACATGTAAGAGAATGTTTTTTGGTCTATGCATTGCATTGCATGTACTACTTTTCAAAGATGCATGATGAGTATATTTTTAAAGTATGTAAAAAGAATCATAAAGGTTTTTATGGATGATTTTACTATTTATGATAATTCTTTTTATGCATGTCTAGAAAACTTAAAACTTATTTTGAAAAGATACATATAAACTAATTTCATTTTGAATTATGAGAAGTGTCAATTTATGGTTGAATATAGGATAGTTTTAGAGCACGTAGTTTTTGCTAGAGGTCTTGAAGTTAATAAAGTTAAAATAAATATTATTTTTTCCTTACTTTATCTCGTGAGTATATGGGAAGTTCATTCTTTTCTTGAATATGCAGGTTTTTATCAAAGATTTATAAACGAATTTTTAAAAATAGCATTACTCTTATGCAAATTATTGGCAAAGGATACAAAATTCATGTTTGTGTATAAAGTTCTTCTCTTTCATTTGTGTTTGAAGCTCTTTGATGGTTTTAAGAAGGGTATTGTGTTAGAGGTTAATTTGGTTGAACCTTAGACATGGATATAGAATCTAGCCAAAAAAAAAAAACAAATGTAATTATTGGGGTGACAACCCAACATATCAAAACAATAAAAAAATTCAGATTTTCTTTCTTTTTACTTCTCTTTTATTTTTATTTTTGTTCTATTTTTTTTGATTTTGGTGTGATTATACAAATCATTATATCCAACCGGAATTTGAGAGGATAAAATTAAAGAAAGAATAAACTTATTCGACAAAACAATTTATAAAACTTGTGTGGCAAAAAAAAATTATGGCATTATTACAATCAAACACGTGAACCAAAAATAAAAAGGAAACAACTCTAGGAACTAACTTGTAATTTTCTACACCCAAAAAAATATTATTTTACAAAATTTAGCATCAATTTAATGTGGAATTATTTTTTTGAAATCATGAATACAATACAGCGTGGCATGATAAATAGAATAAATTATTAGATTTAAAACTATGTAAATATGACAAGGAATGATAAAATTTTGAAAAATAATAACTAAAATAAATAATTATTCATAAATAATAAATAAGTATCCTATTAAGATGAATTAAAGCAGTTCACAATCCGTGTCACAGAGTAGCTAAAACAAGAAACTCTTTCTTTTTATTTATTTTTTAAAAAAAATTATAATAGTCTTAGGGTGTTCCATCGCATTCTCTCAAATTTTAATTTTTTTTTATTTAAAATAAAAAAAATTATATATTTTCATTTTGTTTTAATATGTTGATATTAAAAATAATTTTTTAAAAAATAAAATAAAATTATTTTAATATATTTTTAAATAAAAAAAATTTTAAATTATCATCATTTTTATAATATCATACCCACCTTTAGAGTCAACAACTACGATGGAAAGAGACTTTTTTTTTTAATTTTTGTAGTGTCATTGTCTGCACTAATTAGTCTAAAAAATATAGTACATAAGAAAGGACGCAATGCAAACAGGTCCTGGATTGGTTGTTACAATTTGTGTTCGAAAAAAGAGATTTCGCATGTAGGTCACTTGTTATTTTATACTTATGAGATTGAGATTGCATTTCCACCTCAAAAGCCATTATCTTAGCTTTCTTTAATAATAATAAAAAAGCCGTCTTTTTTGTTTTACCAAAAAAGTTAAGTTTGAAACTAGCAAATTGTTTTGCATAAAAAAAGTAGCTATAGCTAAAATGTGAATACTGTATCCCTTTAAACCAAGAATCACCTTCGGGTTAATCTATATAAAAGAAAAACCTCATTTAAGGCTTTTAAAAAAATATATGTTCTTCAAGTTATGATGTAAAGTTTTAAGAAATTCTACATAAAATTTCTAACAAAGCTCAACTAAATCTATTATCTTGTTCGGTCGAGAATCAATAAAGCCTCTACAACTCGGGAGTTATGAAGGCATGGTAACTCTGTCAACCCTAGTTCCGAAGAACAAGCAAGCAGAAAACACTCAAAAACTCAAACTCAAATTTTATTTATGCTCTCTAGATTTAGTACCACCCCCCAGATATAACATATACGTACGACAATGGAAAACCTGAAGTAGCACAAATTAATAAGCAGAAAAGGAAATCTGGTGCGTGCAAGTCTCTTAAATTAATACATTTTGGGTACTAAACAAAGTTTGGCAAATTAGTTAGTTCTGTTGAAGAAACAGCAGCAGTATTAATTATGACATCAATTAATAAGCAGAAAATACGTAGATAATTATGAAGGAGAAGAGTGTATTAACTACAGTGAGCCTAGGCCATTAATGTATAATCGAAAAATCCTAGTTTCACAGAACGGCTATGCCAGCTATGCATGCGTTGTGATGCCCCTCCCCTCCTCCTCCTTCTCTAGGGCCACTCCCGTTTCACAGCACTCATCTGCTCTCATTCCCATCCGCCCCTCTCTGTCTCCTCCTTGTTAATATGTACATGTCAGTGTGTGTATATGGGCATCATATTTTATCATTTGAAGATCGATAATCAAACGCTATTCTTGAAAGAAAAAAAAAAGACATTATTAATTACTAGTAGCTAGCTAGACACGATATCACAAATTAAAATAGAACCCCAAGAGTTGGTCATATATATATAATGCACCCCAAATTCCCTTATATTTAATAATGTCAAGGGGTGGAATGTATCAATATAAAATCAAAACCCTTAAAACGTACGAGTATAGTTGGTCAGAAATACGGTATCATACATATATATATATAGTTGCACGAGACAAATAATTAACAAAGACCACAACACGTACTAGCATGAATGAATACATACATATGATCCTTGTATACATGCTTAAATATTCGATCTGTTAGAGGGAAGCATAAAAAAAAACCCATAGATGCTTGGTACTTTCTTTTAGCATCAACACTGATTTCTGTGTTCAAGTTGATCAATTCAACCAACAATCATTTTAAGTTGAACTTGAGAGGAGTTTATGAACTCGGAGTCCAAGTCCAACTTCTTTTTCTTTTTCTTTTTTTTTCAACTTTTTATTAGCTGGGTGTTAAATAAACAAAAACAAGACTTTATGAAATATAAATGTCACATATAGCTAGGACGTCGGCCCTTCAAGTTCGGCTCCCTTCCCTGACCCTCTCTTACCTCTATTTTTCTATTATCTTCCTCTTTCTTCCTCCATCTGCAATTTATAGCAACAGAACTACCCTCTCTCCCTATAAATTCCCTCCATCCATAAAAAACCCAACTTTCTTTGTGCATTTCCTTCTCCACATCCAAATCACCCCCCCCCCCCTCCTCTTGGGTGCTTATTCGTAAGTCTAAATTAAACAAAACAGACCACACACTCTATCACCAAGAACATGACTGATCCGCCGACTTCGAACTCCAACTCCAAGAAAGACTCTTCAAGCATTTACTCCTACTCCTCTTCGCCAACCCCATCTTCAACATCTTCATCTGGGTTATCACCAAACCCCGTTTCTAAACCCGACCCGGAAAAAAACCTGAGAAAACCAAAGAGGCCAAGGGAAACTAACAGTAGCAACAACAGCAAGCACCCGGTGTTCAGGGGGGTACGAATGCGGACATGGGGAAAATGGGTGTCGGAGATCCGGGAGCCCAGAAAGAAGAATCGGATCTGGCTAGGAACTTTCTCCACCCCAGAAATGGCAGCACGTGCCCATGACGTTGCAGCCTTGAGCATAAAAGGCAACTCAGCCATCCTCAACTTCCCCGAACTAGCCGGGTCGCTCCCCCGACCCGCTTCTAACTCTCCACGTGATGTCCAAGCTGCCGCCGCTAAAGCCGCTTCTATGGACTTCAACACTGTCACTACAGTCACCACCAATGTCTGCAGCGACGAAAACAACAGTAATAATAACAGCACGGCCAGTAATAATAATGGGTCATCGTCCTCACAAATGACACAGTCCTCCTCCTCATCATCATCATCATCATCTTCAACAGTAAGGGTGACAAGTGACGTGGCGACTCCTGAGGAACTGAGTGAGATAGTTGAGCTGCCGAGTTTGGAAACGAGTTACGAGGAATCTCCCGAGTTTGTTTTATTTGGTGACTCGTGGCCGTACATTAATCAATCTTGGTGTTATGAAGATTATGGCGTGAAGAGTAATGGGTATTTTAGCGATCAGTACTTGTCAATAATTCCAGAAAATAACGTAATTACTAGTGGTTTTGAGACTTTATTGTGGGAGCATTAATCATTAGTTTAGTGAAATTTACCCCCCCCCGCCCCCCTTTTGTTTTTCATTTTTCCTCTGGGTATATTATTGTTTTCTTTGCTGGTTTCTTTTGAAGGGTCACAATACTTAATTTTTGCTTGCTAATCAAGTTGTGTTCTTTGTTTCTTTGCTAATTAATTATTATTAACTAATTTTGTTTTGCTAGATTATTCACTGGTGAATTATTCTATAACTATTGATTTCGGGTTGGACTTGAACAGTTTTTTTTTTACCAAACCGGTTTGCACGTTACATACATTGTTTGATATATTAATGGTTAAAATTCCCTTCCATCCTGAAATTCGGAGCTAGTGGTCAAACTATATAGTTACTCTTGCTAGTTAACACTTAAACCAAACAAGTATTAGAGTCTCTTTCTCTGATTTGGTGCCTTTAGTAAAGGAAACTAATGAAGGTGGTGACTCAGGGATAATTAACATTTGTTAATGAATAGTGAATGGGAAAGTAGATTAAAAAAAAAGTAATAATTAATGAGTTGAGATTCTAGGGTGTTTCTTTTACTGCTGTAATTAATTGGGACATCCATTTTACCCCTACAGTGTCTATTGTAGTAGAGATGTTAGTTTCATTCAGACTTGTAAATAATTAAGATCGAGAGTTATATTTGCTATATACTGTAGCAAATCTCCAGCCTCAGCCATTTCCTTCTCCAGGAACCCAATGAGAAGAAGCCAGTAGGAACAGCTAGATAGATGGAGAGGAGGGTATAAACAATATGTGTGTGTTATGATGGTAAACAAAAGAAAAAGGAAAATGAATTTTATTTGTTATGAAACAGGGGGGGAAAGGGTTTTTGGTATAATTTTTTTTTTATTATTAATATGAGTGTTCGAATCAGTTTGCGTGCATCTAAACTAATCCCACATGCTCTAAAGTTAATAATCATGTAAGTCTCCAATGACCCTAAAATTCATAAAACTTGTACTAATAACTTCTATAAAACAAATCTAAAACATAATCAATTAAATTACACCTCTTATAATTATAATATTTACAAGCTAAGCTGTAGCTTTTTTCAATTTCAATTTGGCCATGGATTATTGGTGCTGGAAGTGACAATTTGGCCTTTAAGAAAAACCTGCAGATGCACACATGCTTCTCCCCACAAAAAGAAAATTAAAAAGAATCAATCAATTGTTATGCTATTATTAGTTTGATGGGCTTAATCCGGTGACAATTGCCTCCGAACAACCATATTCGTATGGGTGATGGTGTCCTTATTACATAGATTATTTATCTCTGTCTCTGTGTGTTTTATTGTATTCAATATTCATTAATTATTTTATCCATGCAAGCATACAAGCTTTAATAAGTGTAATTTATGGGATTCAGTTTGAAATCAAGATAGACAAACTATATAAAAAGGGAATTGTTTAGTATTACAGAATTTTAAGAGGGTCGTTTGGATATTTTATATTTTTTAATTGGTCTCCTGATGTCATTGCGGTGGTTAGGATTTCATTAGTCACTGTTTGGTAGGTCTCCATTTATACCCTTAATTAACACTGTTTCTGACTATAAAGGCTTGCGATGCAGACGGAACCAAAATATTTAGATTTAAGGAATTACTACGATAATATATTTGTGGTTTAATGGGCATTTGTGAGTGCAAATCAAATTGCCAGCTAAAGTTGCCATGGCACAGTGCCTTGGGAGTAAAAACAGATGTGTAATTAGCACTAATGAAGTTGTCAACGACTCAACATGGCTATCTAGCGATACCCAAAAAAAAAAATTATTTCCCATGTTGAATTCTCACTTATTTTTCTCCTTTTTTTTTTTATCCCTTTTCTCGAAATGAATCAAAAAGTATAGAAACCCCACATAAATCCTTGTACATAAAGCATCCCTACTTGCTCAAAATCTAGCTCACGAATTTTGTTGCGGTTGATAATTTTTGTTCCTTTCTCACTCTTAAACCCGAGATTATAAGGAAATTCTAATTCGTTCCATAGAACAAAAACAAAATCCTAAACTTTAACTTTAGGATTGCAATTTGCCTTTTCACTACCCACCGGCTTTCTCAAGCTCCTTCTCAATTGAAAATTCATATTATTATAAAATACTAGAAAAGCCTTATATATATTATAAAACAATTCTAAAAGATGAGGGTTTTTTTTACTGCACATATTATTACAAAACACTATTAATTGAAATAGTATTTTTTTTAATTTAATACTTTAATATTAAATTTATTTTTTTTTATTAGGTTATCCAACTCTAATAACACAATTTATGGGTTAACCTGGTTGACACCAAATTTTTTTAATTAAATATGTTTTCTAATTTCATCTAATTTTTTTTAATTAAATAATATTTTTACAAGTCATTTTAGGTTATTTTTGAATTTGTAAAGTTAATCGGATCATATCAAGTTAATTTTCATATGATTTAATTTTTTTTTACTAAAAAAAAATATTATCATCATCTAAATATTTATTTTATAAAAATATTTAACTTCTTCTTCTGCAACATAGTAATAATCTTTTATGTGGTTGGAAATTGGGGGACCTTAAATCAAGCAATGGAAATATTTTAGTTTGTGATTAAAAGTTCCAACGAGGATAAAAAGAAAAGGTCTCTAATAAAGCAATTATTAATAAAAATGTATGGTAATCTCTCACACGTCCACCTTTAATTAGAAAGTTGACCCTTAATTTATAAATAGAATTTACTCGAAATTAACAACTTAAGCATTTGGCATTTGTCTGCACACCTGTGTTCTCCACATCTCCAAATAATGATATCTTGGTTTTTAGTCTGCCTACTTCGAATGAATATGGTAAATGAAGTGCTATTTTCTCTTTGAGAACTGGCTGGTATTCCTTTTTTAATTAATTAAGTTAATCTCACAATCAAATAATAGTTACAACTATAATAATATGTGATTGAACATTAATTAATACACACATACATACATAATTTATGAACTGATCCCACCTAATTTTATATCTCAAATCCAATTTTAAGAATTTTATGGAGTTAGCTTGGCAAATAAATAAAAAAAGAGTTTATTCTTTCTTGGTATTTAAAATTTAAAACCAGCGAATTTATTTTACAAAGCACCCTAGATACATTCTTGACGGTGGGATTTTACCTCAATTAATGCTGAAAATGTTCCAAATATATTCTTAACCATTAAGAAAAATCGTATTCTTCTAAGACCACGAAGGCAATCATGTGAGTGTTTTATAATAATCCTCGGCTTGGACACCGAAAAGAAGGAACCCCCGGTAGAACATACTGTTTGCTCCGACGTAATAAAGGAAGTCAATCAGTTAATTGTCAAGATTCCACATTATCAACCAATCATTCCGCTATTATGATTTACATTTGATCACTAATATTTAATATTTAATATTTCTAAGCTGTGTATCGTGATTCACGGGCAACACCAAGGCTTCGCAAGAATGGATGATCAATTAATGGGATTCCACATGGCACATGCTGCTCTATAGTCTTAGCACACTCTCCGATCAAGTTCCAGTAGATTGCTTCGGTAATAATAAAAAGATTAAATAAAATAAATAAAACTATGACAAAGATCATTAAAACGATTTAACCATTAGATTGTTGTCGTAGCAATTCTGACTATATAAGCTGTAGGCTTTGACGACACCAACCATCAGGTCGCTAATAATGATACAATCAGGAAAAAATTGCTACGTTTAACCTCAACTTCTTATTAACAATTAAAATGGATTGACGCTTTCTTTCTTTATTTTCCGTGATAACGAGGCATCAGTCGGGTAGTCAAGAACTTAAGGTTTCAAGCCAAAAACCCTGGAAGTTAAAAATGAGAGCAGATCAATTCCCTTTAAGGCTCCACTCCAAGAGTGTGTACACTGTAGCTGAGGTTTTTTTCAAATAAGCTATTGGTATAATGTGAATGTTAGGGCTCGAAATGTTGGATTTTCTGAATCACATATGCACAGGGGAAATTATAATCTTAAAATTATTTTGGTAGCCTCAAGATTCCTGTTAGATAAATTTAATATTGTTTATGATTTATATAATAATTACATGAAAATCAAATATTCTTTTCAGTTTTGAATAAATATTTTAAAGCTAAGTTGTCGTAAACTACAAATCATTTAAATGATCGCCCTCTAATAATGATCCATACGAATCACCAGTGAGAAATCTCCCAAATCATTTTAGAAGAAAGGGATTGCTATATTTTATAGTGCTAGCTCTTTTCTTTTATATTTTAGGTGTTTACGTAGTGTATTTTACTCACAATTTACATCATAACACATAGGAAATAAAAGACATAACATTCTATATATAGAGAAATCTAAAAACTCTATAAATAATTAAAAAATATCAATTCACTCCTTAAATAATATCATATATATTATTTTAAGCTAATTTTAGAAATTTATTTAATTAAGTCCTTGATTGTTTTTAGATCTAGAATTGTAATCTCATATATTAATTACATTCTAGTTCTCAATTTCTAAAATTTATTTAAAATCAAGTCATATTTAGTTAATTATTTTATTTTATTTTCTGACCAATGGTTTTTATGTATGTGACCCATTAAGTTCTCTAATAAATTATCTCAAATATAAAATCACAATCTTAAATATAATATGATTAAATAAATTAGACAAATTAATTTATTATCAAGTTAACAATTTATTGATTTATATTTAAAGACCAAGTATAAAATCTAGCAACATATCATAATTCTCCAAATATTAAGAAAGTCATAAGAGATTTGACTTAATATTTTAGTGACCAGTTTCTTAGTGTAATTGTTATCCTTCATCAATAATATTCTGATTTAGATATTATAGCATAAAGTGTTTTTACTTTGTTAAATCATGTTTTTTTCAACACCATAGTCATTGATTTTTTTAATAAGATTTGAAACTCTTTTCAAATCTCATTCCACCTTACACAAAGATTTACAATCAATATTATTTGAGAATATGATGAGAAATTTTTCCTAACTCAACATGGGTGGTGAATCCTCTCTTGATTACTTAAATAGCTTCATATAATTCATGTTATACTAAATATATACCAATTTGTTACCCTTGATTAGGACAATGTGTAGCAAGATCAAAATATAACACTCCATATATAAAATAACGTAATGATTTCAAGTCTAAAGATCACTTACACAACTGTTACGTAAGCTTTTCCATATATACAAGTGATCTCTTTATATGAAATTCTCATGTGGATTAGTTCAATGCACATGTCATTTAATAAACATCTGCATATTTGTTATGGATATCAATCATACCTCAGTTTATGAGAACAATCACCTTCTTTCATAATAAGTATTAGTCTCAACAACTTTAATTAATATTTAATCTTAATAGAACATTAACCAGGAACATTTAGAAACACTTCTTTAATGCAATAAGAATAGCATAATTATAACAACTTTATAATTTTCTTTGCAAGGAATTTTATCCTAAGAATTTTATATTTACTCTAGATTTATTAATCAAATATTTAATGAATTTTAAAGATAACTAAGCCTTTTATATATATATAATAAAGAGATGAAATAGCTTTTTGAAAGTAAAACTTGAATGAATAAAAGTTGAATATTTTGGATGTCTTTTCATTATTACGGTGCTCTTGGTTTTTTAGGAATTTGACTTGTAATAAATCTTGTTACCCTTCACTCTTCGATACGCTAGTTGGTATCGAAATCCAATAATTGTTTGTGGTTTGTTGTTATGTGATGTTATTGGAAATCATGGTGGTAGGATCCACGAAGGTGCAATCCACAAAAGATAGTAGGGATCCATGACGAAATGGGCAACACAAAGATGTTAGACATCCATGACGAGGTAACCTGTATAAAGGTGTTAGGGATTTACAATGAGACAGCCTGCACAACAGTGTTAAGAATCCACAATAAAATAGCGACGCAACGATGTTAAGGACCTATAATAGGATGGCTCGCATAAAAGAAGATCATTATTTTTTCATTGATAAGATTATACTCAAATAACTTTATGTTGAACATTTTCATGGTAGATGGTTGTTTTTTATTGAGAAGACTCTAATCCAGAAACAATTTAAGCTTGAGGGCAAGGTTTTTTTAAGTTATTGAGACTGATGCAAGAGCTTTTAAGAAATATTTGTTTTCAATTTAGAAGTGTGTGTGTATTGACAAGTGTTACTTAGATGACTAAAAAATCAATATTTTTTGTCTTTTCTCGTAACCAATTGTAATAATTTTTTGACAAGTTAAAATTGCATAAATAAAAATTGAGGATTTTAAATGTATTTATATATTCATGGTGTTCTTCATCTTTAAAAATTTTAGCTTGTAATAAACTTAGTTATCCTTCTCTCCTAGTCACTTAAATAAATAGAAATTAAATGTTTTAAAGGTTTATATATATATATATATGTGTGTGTGTGGTGTTTTTTTTTTTCGCTCCTGGCTACATGAAATATATATGCGCGTGTATTTGTAGTTGTTTTGATATATGAAGGTTTGTTGGGATATGATTGTACTTCAGACCCCAGCAGTGGACTTGGCACCATATCTTTAGGGGCTTTGTTTAATTGAAGAGTTGAGAATCTAGACTAATATTGCAATAACCCTACTCCATCGATCTTGGATCCCTTGTGCCACGAATGACAAAATGCACACAGCAATCAGTCTCCTTTATAATTGAATATAAAACAAAGATTTTGTACATTTTCTTGATACAATGATCCCGCTAATATAAATCCATGTATGTTATAATTATGCTAACTACAAACATGGTGTGACTTGTTATGAAAATGCATTCCCTTCCTAAAGTTATTTGCTTTTGTGTTTTACATTGTATTTAAATTCACTTGAAAAAATATTAAATTAATTTTTTAAAAATATCTTTTAATTGTTTTGATGTATTAATATTAAAAATATATTTTTATATAAAAAATACTCTTAAAAAATATTATGCACAAAAACTTTACGTTGTTATTCTTAAATTAATGAGTTTAGAATACATCTTCTTACTGTTCATGATAGTTTTTTCATCCGCCAACGAGGAATGGAGATAAGAATTTTAGTTTGGAAGAGTCAAATTAAAATAAAAATAAAAATAAAATTAGAAGGATAAAATTTAAAATTTTCAAATCTAAAAATCTAATTTATTGAAGGAAAACACATCTTCATCAGTAGTAAACAGTGAACAATAAGGTGAAGTGATGGTTGAAGCCATAGTGTATTTAAAAATATAATAACAGTTGTTTTTCAAATATTTTTTATTTTAAAATATATTAAAATAATATATTTTTTTTATTTAAAAAAAATATTTTTAACATCAACACATCAAAATAATTTGAAAACATAAAAAAAATTTATTTGAAACAAATAAAAAAATAAAAAAAAATTCAATTTTTTTCAAAAACATTTTTAAAACACAATATCAAACATTTCTGCAAAGAATTTGGATTATTGCGCAATTCCAATGACTCATTTTAGAAAATGAATAATATATTCATTATTTCTTTCATGATATTAAGGAATATTTTTAAATCAATTTATATGTTAATTGGGATTATTTATATAAAAAAATGATGACAATTTTTTTTATATTAGTTTGATGTGTTCACACATATTTATAAACTTTCTTGAATAGTAACCCTAATATTCAAACCAAATTTTTTTAAAAAAAAAAACATACATACAATAAATAACATATAAACTACATAAATTAACATATGATATGGCATAGGAGCACAAATATCAACTCCAAGATTATTTAAAATAAAAACAAGTTTATACTACAAGTTTTGTCTTCTTTTTTTCCAAAGATAATGGAATCGTTAGGTTGTAATGACAACATATTTTAATGAATGTCATTCGTTTTATTTCCTTGCCCGCAATATCATATAAATTCATTTTAATTTGATTTTGCTGGGTGAAGATGAGCTTCTGTATTTTAGTTTTTTTTTTTTTATTAACATGGATATCTAGATTAGCTTACATCTATCTCGATTAATTCTAAAAATTTTAAAATTAATAATTATATAAATTTACAATGGCTATTTTATTAATAATCTTCCTTCATCCGAGCTTTTAGCTCGAGTTAGATTTTTTTTCTCTTGTCATGGTATGATACATCCGAATCTCAAGGGCCCCATTTGTAAGTTACCGAATTGTGTCACCTTCCATGATGGGGAATTGCCATCATCCTTTCCGATCACTAAAGTAAGTAACTTTTCTTCTGTAAAGCCATTAAAAAAGACAACAAAATCATGATATAAATATATAAAGGAACAGCTGAGCCTGTCCTGTTAAATTACGTACTACCATAATTAGTCAACCAAGAGAATTCTGCTTGAAAGTGTTAGACAATAGCTTGCTGAACAACATCATCAGTTTGAATTCAATTATTTTTATTTTTATTAAAAAAAATTATAATAAAAAATAATATAAATTATATCTTATAACTCCATTAACTCACTGTTAATTTCATATGTTTCGTAGTTATCATTGATTTTTTGGAATTAATTAATATATATAGTTACATCTCATCTATTGTATCCTTAATATTTCATAATGTTTTTAACTTGATTTACTTTTTCACTCACTCTCCATCCAAACCTATTAAAAATATTCCTCAGCATGAAAACTCTAGAATTTAAATATTAAGGAGATTTATGGTGTAAAAAGATGAAGATAAGTATGAAAAAAAATAAATTGCACATATTCAAAAATTTAATTTCAATT
Organism: Populus alba; assembly: GCF_005239225.2. Classification (NCBI taxonomy): domain Eukaryota; kingdom Viridiplantae; phylum Streptophyta; class Magnoliopsida; order Malpighiales; family Salicaceae; genus Populus; species Populus alba. Next base: position 14,795,599 of record NC_133289.1, on the reverse strand, counting down.
TAGAAGTTAAGAAAATAGATAAATCCCATTAAACTCAAATTAAAAAAAATCAATTTTTTGAATTTCAATTTTTGGCTATGAATTTAATAAATCTTTTAATTCTTGAGTTGTCATTCGAGGTTTAAATTCTTTTGCTAGCTGATCATTTTGAATGAAAAAAATAGATGGAATGGTAAAATTAAACATATTTGGTATTTTTTTGGTTCACCTTTTTTATTAATTTTTCATTAAAGATATTAATAGGGACATTACTTCGAGAAATTACAAAGGAAAAATTTTGCATGTGAATATCATCTAAACTTGGAATAAGTAGCTAGTCATGCTTTGCTAAATTTTATTCCTTTGTTTATTTACAAGAAAATTGAATAATGAGATCCGAAGAAAACCTCGAAAGTTAATGGGTTTTTAAGACTAATGGATGAATTGAAAGATTAAAATTATTGATCATGGATTCTATGAATACTTGCAAAACAAGTCTCATGTTAGATTCAAGACCCCTTACTGCTGAAGGTAGCATAGTGATAAGGAAAAAGTACCTTAAATGTTATGTTTATGAGGAAGATGAAATAGATAATTAGAGCATGAAAAAGAAGAGAAAGTGATATGAGATAATGAAATAATTTACTTAATATCTTATGGACATTTATATAACTATGAAACACAAGAACTTATATGGAGACAAAGGTAGAGAGGGAAAAACATTATGGCACCGATTTTCGAGGTCATCATTTGAGATAACAACTTTTAATGGTTATTACTTCACCATAGAGTGAAAATGATGATAACACGAGGGTCATCCTCGAGGTATGGACATGTCATAACTTTGTTTTACTAGCTCCATTATAATAGAAGGATGTGTGAACATTTAATGCATATACGTTTTGTCTCTATAATTAGTGACAAGTAGACTGGTTTTGACTAGGGGGTATTGCACTTATGGTATAATAGTTGGATTTAAGGGTATAAACCTTATCCTCGAGCGTGTATGGCTAGTTTATAAAGGGGGATGCAAGATCAGCCTAGGGGGATGTTGTTGGGGTTTTTTTAAACCAATAAACACGGTGAAAACAATAATTTTAATTTTTTAGGAGTACCAAGGATCACTCTACTCAATATAGGGTCATTTGGGGTTTGTGTGAAGATTACTTGAAAAAGCTTTATTCTTTTATGGTTAGATGGACTTTTCAAGGCTAGGTTGTCTCTACCACAACCCGTCTAATTTTAAGATCTTTAACAGTAATCCACATGAATCATTTGATCAGAAAATCTTTTAAAACTCTTTTAAGAGGGAGAGATTGTTATGTATTGAGTGTTGGCTTTATCTTTTCTCTACTTTGCTTATCTATATAGGTGTATTTGATGTGTAAGTGTGTTTCTCTGATCACTTATCAAAAAAAATATGACGTATAGCATTTTATATATATATATATATATATATATATATAAAACCTAATAATTGATTAGTACTTAAAAATGTATTTTTACCAAGGTTTTATATCATCATTTTGCATTTGAAATATCATTAACTCCTTAACTAAAACATGTTTTATAATAACAATTCTTTTACTATAAGATACCTTAATTTATGATAAATGTTCATCTTAAATGCAGACCTATCACATAAATGAAAGGATTGATTGATGAGTTTAAGTACTGAAATTGAAAGGACAAAGAGAGGGCTAAACTTAGAAAAGAGATGTTGGTTCAATCCAAACTGAAATACTATTCGGTAATTGGGTCATATCTAGAGTTGTAGATCTCGGATTTAGGTCCGCTTTATATGGATAGAAAGGTAAGACATAGGCCTACAACTTTCATGTGGAGTCCAAGATTTAAAGAGGCCGTTTTCAAGTCCAAATTATATCAACAACAAAGAAGTTTGAATCTGTCTTGTAGCCCAAACATTGTTCGGTGTTCAGCCCATATCTCAAGTTATAGAAGTCTAAATGACCTCAATTTTTTTTCCTGGAAAGATAAGATAATTTCTAGAACTTTCATGAGTTTATTTGATTCCAATTCTAATGTTAGCAATGATGTTTTGTTCAAACAAGAAGATAAGGATTTTCACCAAGTCAAGAGTTGGCCACCCATTCAACAATTAGTCATCAAATCAATAGTTATAAAGTTTGGCCTACAAAAGGAGGCTTTTGCCATCCATTTAGGCATCTTGATTGTTCAGATCAAAATCATGGTTTTTATTTCTTTTTTTATATTTTTGTAATGTTTAAGTTTTATTTCATGTTATATTTTTCTTAATCTCTTGTTTATGCTTTTCATTTCATTTACTATATGTTTAGCTAAGTTTATTATTTCAAGGTGAAAAGGTTTCACTAATGGTGTTAGAATAGGTATAATATAAACTCAACATAGACTTCAATGTTTATATCCAAGAAAGTTTGTTATTAACATGTCTTATCTTTTTATCTTACTAATTTTTAATACCTTGCTTGTTAAATGATTATTCTAGATTTGTGTTGTATAGCACTTGGTACAACAAATGCTTGGCACTTTCATAGCCCAACCGTATGGTATAACCTACACTTGTGCTATGAAAAGAACTTGATTTGTTGTTAACATAAGTTATCATCATGAATTCCTGACAATATTTAAAAGTATGTGTTACTAAAATAAGATAATTAATATGATTAAGTTAAAAATTTATAATGAACTATTAAGGATAAATCATTCAGTTGAGACATTCTTTGTGTGTGGTTTCCAGTTGATTAATAAAAAGAATTTATATTATATTTATTTCTAATACTATTAGTGAATCCTCTAACCTTGACAATTATTTTATCCTTGTTTAATCTTCACATTAATCTTACATCTCAAAGTCCTCTTTACCCCATCATCATCATCATCATCATCATCATCATCATTTATAATTTATATAGTTAACCTCCATGTGGTTCGACCCCGGTCTTGCCAGATTATTTATTACTTCGACACTCCTGCATTTAGGATAAGACATCAATCTTTTGATCACGTCAATAATCATATTAAAGGTAAAATATCACTTTGTCTCATGAAAAAATATCAAATATATTATTTCAAGAATTTTTTAGAAATTTATACAATCAAGTCCTTACTTGATTTTTTTTCTTGGTCTAAAACTATAATTCCTTATATTAATCACATTCTAATCCTTAATTTTCAAAATGAATAGATGTGAAGTTACAAGCCTCCAAATCAAGAAAGGCTATTTATAATTTTCTAGGTCCAAATGAAAGGTGTGCACCTCATCTACTAACTTCAGGTGATCTTTCAACGATGATGACATTAAAGTTGCTCCAATAAAGTCTCAAAATGGGTAATTCAGTCATCGATGGTTGTGATACCTATTTTGAAAAGCCACCAATGTTTTTCATGTATTCACATTTCAAGCCTTCTTAATGGATTATTCTCATAGGCTAGACACATTTCTCTCAAGATCAAAGGGTCAGAAACAAGTTTTTTGGTCTCTAAGTTTTGAAAAACCACTAAAATCTCCAAAACCAAGTTTATTGCAAAACCATCATTATAAAACCAACATGGGTACAAGCTTACAATTGTGCAACATACCAAAAAATCTTATATTTTGATTAGATGGCCAAGCTTCGATGAAGAAGGATTAATCTTTGATTGAATCCAAGCTTGAAACTCTATAAATACCCTTGGAAAATCAAGGCAGAGGGGCAACGAGAAGGAGGGAAAAAAGAGGGAGGAAGATAGGATAAAGGAATTCCAAGTGTGAAGGTTTAAGATCCTAGCATAAACATCTCCTCATCTTTAAGAGAAAGTAGTAATCTTGGGAAAGAAATGGCAGCAACCATTGGTAAAGCTTGAAAGTTATAAAAAACACTTTTCTAATTTAGTAGGTGATGTCCATAAAGCACACATTTAACTCTTTATTGCATGTTCCAATGGTGTTTGAAATTTGTTTTTTTATGATACATTGTATTGATCTTGTATTATTTTTTATTAATGCATAAAATGCTATTTTTCTTTGCTTAATTTTGATCTAAGTTGTTTGTTACTATTTACTGGATTTTTAGGAAATATTTTGTTGTTTATTTTACTAAAATAAAATGATTTTTGTAATCTGCCAAATATGTTAGTGGGTGTTTGGTGTTTTTTTTTTAATTTATTAGTGTATTTTCTTGGTTCTTGAGCTTGATTTGGGTTCCAAGTTATTTAGAGAGTTAATTTTAAATTGAAATTTGATGTTGTTATTGGTTGTCATTGAGGTTGCAGATATGAAGATGGAATCTAATGCATGATTTTGATGATTTGATTTTTTTTTATTAATTCTTTTAATTCAACTATATTTAGTATTGGTATTGTGGTTTGTGAAAACCAAAAGCAATATGTTTAAAAACCTAGAAGGCCATTTTTTTAGGGTTTAAAAGTGTGCTAGGTTTTTCCAAGTTGTTGTGTAGTGTTCTTCGTGTTTTTGGGAAAAATATTGCCTTAACTCTTTGATTTGGACCAGTTAAACTAAAACATCACGTGATATTTGATTATTTAATAATCTAGAGTTTATTGGCATAAACAACAATTTTTTCATAGGTTTAAATCCTAAGATCTTGGTTTAGAATTGAAACCCATTTAGACTAAATCGTAATGGTTCTTTCATAATTGAAGTGAATGAATGCTAGATTATTGATCCTTACATGATTCACAACAAGTATGTAGCCTTGTTTCAATCATATATGGTGTGGTTAAAGATTCATGTTATTGGAATTGGCCTTAATGTTCTTCATGTTCTTTATTTTTTATGCTTCTGATCCCTTTTTGGTAAAAACAAATTGAGTTTTTTCTATTTTTTTTTTAGGTTTGATTTGTTTTAAGCTTTGATTTTTTTTTTTTTTTAGTTTTTTGGTCAAACTATATCTTTGGTTCAGTTTATGGTCAAACCAAATATTTCAGGTCTACCCAGCTAAGTCAATCTGGTTGGGTAAACCCAACCGGATAAAAAAATATATTATACATGTTTTAGAAAAGTTTTTGTATTTCTTTGCATTTTGTGGAATTACAACAAGTTTGAAAAATTTATTAAAGATATAGCCAATATGTCAATAACCATAAGTTTTTTTCTTTTTTTCTTTAAAAATTAATGATCAACAATCTAGTACAAATATTAGACCTACAAGTATGCTAGTATTTAACTATTACGAGTTGATTAGGAAATTCTCATATTTTTTGTTAATATTCACTTATTTTAATTGAGAATATGTTTCAGTATAATATATGCGTTGTGGAAAACACTTTCACCTTCAAAGGTAGGTAAACTCTTTCAAAGCACTTACATGAATTCTTCCTATAAAGATTCATCTGGGCATACGACCATGTAATAAGTTCGAGATGACAATTTTGTTCATGAGCGTAAATCTTAGTCCTGAGCCATAGATAAACCATCGACTAGGATTCCATCAAAACCTTTAAACAACATCAAGACCACACAATGCAGTTTACCTTAGGTAAAGTGTGCTAGGGGTGATAATACCTTCTCTAGCCACAACCAGTCCCTTACCTTGGAATTTCTGATAAGACCAATTCACTCGGGTCTCCTAGTGACCATAAACTAAACAACTAGATGACGACTCCTTAACCCCAACATCCCACCACGTTGCACGCTCATGTGTGACAAGAATCAAAATATAACATTCCATGCATAAGATAAGTTATTGATCTCATATTAAGGATCACTTGTATATCTATCATATGAGTTTTTCCATAGACATGACATAAGTGATCTCTTCGAATGAAATTCTTATGCTTCATTAGTTCAATGTACATATCATTTGACAAATACTTATATATTAGTTTTAGATATTTTTCATACATTAGCTTATGAGAACAATAATTTCTTTTTCATAAAGGAAAGATCATAATATGTATAAGTCTTAATGACTCTAATTAATGTTTTATCTTAATAGAGCATTGACAGGAAACATTTAGGAATAATGCTTTGATGTAATAAAATCATCATGCTGATTAGTTTTTAAAAATAATGTTTTTCGGTGTTTAATTTATTATTTTACTTTAGTTTTATTTTTGGGTTGTTTTTCAGGTCAAATCAGGATTTTTTATTCTGTTTATGGTCGAGCCAAAGATTTCAAGTTAACCTAGTCGGGTCGGGTAAAATAAAAATATATTTTCTTTTTTTCTTGCATATAGCTAAAAATCCTAAAGTTATTTAAGCATTTAAAAAAATAAAAAATACTTTGACATGTTTTTTTTTTTTAATATTGCATGGATTTTACAAGTTCATAAATTTCCAAAGCATTTCGGCCTACATTTCAAAAAATAGCAAAATTATGTTTTTTTTTTAATACATAAAATTGTGAACTTATATGTAAAACATATTACTAGTATTAAATAAAAAGACAGTTTATTTTTGTTGGCATTAGAACGGTTAGGTTTTTTAATTTGATAAGATAAAAATCTTCTTACTAAGGAGGACTTTTCTTAAATCTTAGACAGACCAACGGTTAAAAAATACAACTTTTTCTTAGTTTATATTAGACAAATAAACAATGCATCTTACATCAAGTAAGGGGTATTAGGGGTGCTAATATCTTTTCTTTATGCAATTAGTCCCTTTTCTAGACCCCGAGAGCAGTTAGGGCTCCTAGTGATCAACATACTAGGTGACGATTTTCATTTTTTTTTATACTAATAAAGGACAAGAATTCCTTGCCTTTTCCACCAATATCATTCCTAATTATCCTAATTCAAGAGGATGATTGTCGCCACGCTGTACACATGCAACAATCATTAAGGCACGTTAGAGAGCTTCTCGTCTTCTTCATTTTTTTTCATGTTTTCTTGCTCTCTTTTATAATCCCCCAATCCTTTCTACAATTTTGTATCTTTTTATATTTGGAGAAAAACTTTCCCCCTCGTGTGAGAGCTAATCCTAGTCATGGTTATTTTTCAAGACACATTTAAGGCTCAAAGTAAGATAATAAGGGATATATTATTTATTTATGAAGGATATATCAAAGATAACATTTCTTCATCCTAAATTCAAATATGTTCATGTTGATAAGTCTTAGCCGTATTATTAATCAGGAAAATCGTTAACTTTAGAGAAGAAGTGATGGGATTATGACTTACATGCGCATTATCCATCATCATTTATGTCATTAAATCATTTGATTTCATTTTGGGCTTAGATACATTATTTTAGGCAAAAAAAAAATTGTCTTTGCTTTTTCATGGAGGGGATGTAGTCTTAAGGTTAAAAACTATGAAAATTATAAGGCATTACCCTTTGAGGTTTACTAGGAGCAAACAACATACTTTGGGGTTCAAATAGAGAGATAAGTTTGATTCTACCTTTAAAAATACATTAGCATTGGAAAGGAGATTTTAGGATTTAAAAAAGTGGATTGCTTTTGGCATTTGTTTGATATATTTTTAAATTCAACCAATTTGAATTAATTTTTCATATGTTGCAAATAAACACCTCTTGGTAAAAAAAAAAAAAAAACAAAACAAAACAAACAGACATATAGAACAGCACACTGCATTAAAAGATGTGATTTAATCTAAAACATGAGAGAAAAAAATTGAAGTTTCATAATTTCCTATTCTTTTTTAATAAAAAAAAATGACCTTATTTGCAAAGTTTAATCACAAAAATGAAATGACAATACAACACAACTATTTTTTTTGTCAGATTCTTCCATTAAATATTTTAGACTTGGCAACAATTATCATATGTTATCTTTATCATCTTAGATGTTCATTTACCATGTTGACAATGAATCACCTTGGCTAATCATCTACTCTGTTTACAATAGTGATGATACGGTATGCACCACTTCCCTTTAAAAATTCAATATGACCTGGATTTACCAATTTCTAAACTTGATATTTAAAGTTTTTATAACTTTTATATGAATGACCTAGAATAATCTCATCATCATGATATTTATATTCTATATTTGAATCATAACCTATAGGATACAATGATTGTGTGGGATATGTCAAGTACTTAGGTGTTGGTAAACCACATTAAGTAGAAGAGGTATGTCAATCTTAGACGATAACACTTGAAAATTTGATGATATTGTCACATATGTGCATTATTGAAATGATCATCCTTCTAAATTAGGGTTGTTAGTATGGAAAGAACAAGGAATTATTGTCCATTTTATGGTTTAAAAGGTTTGGAGTCACCCTCTAGTATTTTGGTTACGAGAAACCCTAACTACTCTTTGGGGACTAGTTATGTATAGAAAAGACAATATGATGATGTGCATCATGGGAATTATAATCCATCTCGTAAAGCTGAATCTAATATGCAAGAGGATTCAGATGGTCCAATGACAAGAGCGAGAGCGAAACAACTACAACGGGCCTTGACGAATCAAATTGCAATGATTGAAGCTGCGTCGGAGTTAAAAATTAGCAATCAGTTTGAAATTGGTTCAAGGGTGCTTATTTGCCTACAATTGGAACTTGGAGATGGGAAAAGCCCTTAATGGTTCTTTTCATGCTGGGCTACTTGTATTTGGATTGATAATGCAAGTGAAGGAATTGATGCTGTTTACGGTCAGAACAGTAGATGGATTTGAACCCGAATTTGAAGTCATCCAATGCATGTGAAAAGAAGATTTATGTAGGTAAAATTCAAGTTCAGAACGTGATCTTTCTATATTGTCCAACCATGAGTGCATTGGACTTTTGTGTCAAAAGTTATGGCTGTTTTTAAATTTCGTCTGCATATGTTTTTAGAAATGTCAACAAAAAACGTGTGTTAGTTAAATGTCTACTTGCTTTATTAAAAGTCTAGTTTTTAGGCTTGACTTCTGTCATGTTGAATTCACCTAACTTTGGAGGGATGTTCCAAAGATAAATATGTATCAGAATATGAAATAAACACTTTTAGCCAAGATTTGAAAAACTTAATTCAGAGAATTAAGAGCTGTTCTTCCAAATTCGTTTTGTGAAGAACCCTACCTGACTTATCACTCTTCAATCACAAAGAGTGTGGCGTCGAAATCCTAGATTGATCTTTGTGGCGTCCAGATCGACTTATCAAAGTATCATTCTAGTCTATCCTCCATCTTATTTACCTTAAATCACTACAATCCAGCCTAAATACTAAAAGAAAAACAACACAACCAGACCCATCCTTCATCCATTTTTCATTAGAATCATTGTTGCCGATTTTCAAATCATTCACGGCACATCATCTGGTATCAGAGCATCAGTTGCGATCTAAGACAGGAGCCAAAAACAACAACAACAACAAGAAAGTTTTTCTGGAATTGAGGTTGACATACTTAACTATGGCTGGAGATAAAGAAGATTTGCCGAGAGGGTTAAGTTTGGAACAGGCACAGGTCATGGGCTTACAACGATCTCATGCTGAGATTCGGGATGAGATGACTGGAATTCGTGAACAGTTGAATACCCTTATGCAAAGGATGCAAAGAAATAATTTTCAACCCCAACCGAGGCAAGCACTTAGGGTGCCACGAAATGATATTATAGAAGCTGACGAAGATCCAAATGGGGATGATGAGGCTGATGATAGGGTCAGACCCAAGAAGGCAGAATTATAATCCTCCTAATGGTCTCAAAACTTAAGATTCCCACCGTTTAGAGGAAGTAGTTCACCTGAGGAATACTTGGAGTGGATTCAGAAGGTTGAAAAAGGTGTTTGAATGGTATGAATATTCTGAAGAAAGGAAGTGCAAGGTGGCAGCACTTGAGTTTACAGATTATGCTCTTTTTATGGTGGGAAAACGTAAAGATTCAGAGGAGAAGGGATGAAGAGGAGGAGATTGCAACATGGGCAACTATGAAAAGAGTGATGAAGAAGAGATTTGTTCCTGATTACTATAAACAGGAGCTATACATCAGACTTCAGACTTTTGCGACAGGGATCTTTGACTGTGGAAGAGTATGTGAAAGAGTTTGAATTGCTGCAGATTCGATGTGAAATTGATGGAACCTCAAGAGCAAACAATAGCTAGATTTCTTGGAGGGTTGAGGAAGGATATAGCTAATGTTGTTGAGTTACAAACCGTACATCTTCCTTGAGGAAGTTATAAAGCTTGCAACCCGAGTAGAGAGGCAGCAGAGACGAGGAGGTGTCCGAACTAGTGTAACTACGTCAAGCGCGACAAGGGCTGTTTCTACGCCTACACGAACATGGAGCACGCCTAACGAGATGAGAAGGTGGAGTTTAGCAAGGGGAATACCAGTTTTGATTCTTTGAAGGGAAAGGAGAAGGTGACAGAACCTCAACACCCTAGGAGGTCTCGGGACATCAAGTGCTTCAAGTGCTTGGGACATGGGCATATTGCTTCGGAATGTCCAAATAAAAGGGTGATGATTTTGCATGGGGATCATGGAGAGCTGATCAGTGGAGATGAGGTTGAAACTGAAGACGAAGATCAGGTACAAGTGGCTGAACAAGAAGAGGATTTCGAACCAGTGAAGGGAGATTTGTTGGTTGTTCAACGGGTTCTGAATGCACAAATTGACGTTAGTGATGAGCAACGCGAGAACATCTTTCATACTCGATGTCAGATTCGAGATAAGGTGTGCGGGATGATCATTGATAATGGAAAGTTGCACTAATGTTGCGTCAACTACCTTGGTGGAGAAATTGGGTTTAAATACCCTTCCACATCCCAGACCCTATAGTTTGCGATGGCTGAATGAGAATGGGGAGATTCGGGTGACAAAGCAAGTTCGTGTACCTTTTTCCATTAAAACCTATCACGACGAGGTTTTATGTGACGTTGCACCAATGTCAGCTAGCCATTTGTTGCTGGGTCGTCCATGGCAGTTTGATAAGGATGTGACCTACAATGGACGAAAGAACACTTATTCTTTTATGCTGAATGGAAAGAAGGTGAACTTGTTACCACTGAGTTCTCAACAAGTTAGAGAGGATCAGTTACGAAGCCAACAAAAGGAGGTGACATCACGAAAGGGGCTGTTGTTAGCCAAAAAAGGAGACATCAAACAAGCATTAGCCACAACAGGGCTTGTTTTCATGGTATGGGCAAAGCAACTACTACAAGTAGAAGGATTGGACTTACCAAGACAGATTAAGGAATTACTTGAAGAATTTAAAGATGTGTTTCCAGATGAATTACCTAAAGGATTACCACCTATTCGTGGTATTGAGCATCAAAATTGATTTGGTGCCGGGAGCTTCACTTCCTAATAGACCAGCATACAGATGTAATCCAGAGGAAGCGAAAGAGATTCAAAGGCAGGTCGGTGAGCTCTTAGAGAAGGGCTATGTGCGAGAATCACTTAGTCCATGTTCCGTACCTACTTTGCTTGTACCGAAGAAGGATGGTACCATGAGGATGTGCATGGACAGCCGCGCTATCAACAAAATAACAGTTAAGTATCGATTTCCTATACCCAGACTTGATGATTTGCTTGATGAGTTGCATGGTGCTGCATTGTTTTCTAAAGTCGATTTGATGAGTGGCTATCACCAAATTAGAATGAAAGAGGGAGATGAATGGAAAACAGCATTTAAAACTAAACAGGGGTTATATGAATGGATGGTTATGCCGTTTGGGTTATCTAATGCGCCTAGTACATTTATGAGGCTTATGAATCATGTTTTGAGGAAGTATATTGGGCTGTTTGTTGTAGTATATTTTGACGACATCCTGGTGTATAGCAAGACCTTTGATGATCATGTGAAGCATCTTAGAGTTGTGTTTGAGACTTTGCAAGATTCTAAGTTGTATGGGAAACTCACAAAGTGTTACTTCTGTAAAGAAAGTGTCGTGTTTCTTGGATATATTATCTCTAGCAGGGGAGTTAGAGTTGATGAGGAGAAAATTGAGGCAATTCGAGACTGGCCAAAACCTGCTAGTATCACTGATGTGAGGAGTTTTCCATGGTTTAGCTTCTTTCTACAGGCGATTTGTGAAAGACTTCAGCTCTATTGTTGCTCCTATGACAGAATGCTTGAAAAAAGGGAAGGAGTTTAGATGGAGTGAAGATGCGCAGAAAGCTTTCGAGCTAATTAAGGAAAAGTTGTGTACAGCTCCAGTTTTAGCACTTCCAGACTTTGCTAAAACATTCGAAATAGAGTGCGATGCTTCCGGGGTTGGAATTGGTGCTGTTTTGATGCAAGAAAAGAGACCGATTGCATTCTTCAGTGAAAAGTTAAATGGAGCGCGTTTGAACTACTCTATTTACGACAAGGAGTTCTATGCTTTGATTCGGGCTCTGGAGGTATGGCAGCACTACTTGTTGCCTAAAGAATTTGTTATACATACTGATCATGAAGCCTTGAAGTATCTTAAGGGGCAAAACAAGTTGAATCGAAGACATGCTAAATGGGTGGAGTTCATGGAGTCATTTCCTTATGTCATAAAGTACAAGAAAGGGCAAGTTAATGTGGTTGCTGATGCTCTTTCTAGGAGGTACGCACTGATCTCTATGTTGAATGCAAGGCTGATGGGTTTTGAACAGGTGAAGGATCAGTATGCCAATGATTCCTACTTTGCTAATGTGGTTGCCGAATGTACAAAGGGAGCTTGTGATGGGTTCTTTATGCATGAAGGTTACTTGTTCAAAATGGGCAGAATGTGTATTCCTTCAGGTTCGTTACGGGAGTTGCTTGTGCGAGAGGCTCATAGTGGTGGTCTTAGTGGTCATTTTGGGGAGAAGAAGACTTATGAGCTGCTGAAAGAACATTTTTTTTGGCCCAGCATGTTACGGGATGTACACAAGGTGATTGAAAGATGTGCTATTTGCAAGAGAGCTAAAGGTAAAGAGAATGCGTATGGACTCTATATGCCACTGCCTATTCCAGAGCAACCATGGATGGACATTAGCATGGACTTTGTACTTGGACTACCGAGAACACAACGTGGGAAGGATTCAATAATGGTGGTGGTTGATCGATTCTCCAAAATGTCCCATTTCATTCCTTGTACGAAAACTGACGATGCAGTACATGTTGCTGATTTGTTCTTTCAAGAGATTGTTCGTTTGCATGGAATTCCTAAAAGCATTGTCTCTGATCGTGATACAAAGTTCTTAAGCCACTTTTGGAAGACTCTTTGGAGGAAACTTGGAACAAAGTTACTTTTCAGTACGGCATGTCATCCACAAACTGATGGACAAACTGAGGTAGTAAACCGAACTTTATCTTCTTTGTTACGAGCTGTTATACATAAGAATTTGAAGAGTTGGGATACTTGTTTGCCGATTGTGGAGTTTGCATATAATCGTAGTGTGCATGGGGCTACAAAATTTTCACCATTTGAGGTTGTCTATGGCTTTAAATCCTTGTGTTCCTATTGATCTTGTTCATATTCCAATTGATGAGAGGACATCTATGGATGGAATTAGAAAGGCAGAATTGATGAAGAAACTACATGAGCAGGTTCGACTACATATTGAGGAGAAAACAACAAAGTATGCTAAACAAGCTAACAAGGGGCGAAAGATGGTCAGGTTTGAACCTGGAGATCTTGTTTGGATTCATATTAGCAAGGGCAGATTTCCAAGCAAACGTAAGTCCAAGTTGATGCCAAGAGCTGACGGTCCATTTCGTATTATAGAGAAGGTGAATGACAATGCGTATAAGGTAGATCTTCCTGGTGATTACAACGTATCAGCTACTTTTAATGTGAAAGACTTATCTCCGTACTTGGATGATGATGACGATTCTGATTTGAGGACAAATCATTTTCAACCCGGGGCTGATGATGTGCATCATGGGAATTTATAATCCATCTCGTAAAGCTGAATCTAATATGCAAGAGGATTCAGATGGTCCAATGACAAGAGCGAGAGCGAAACAACTACAACGGGCCTTGACGAATCAAATTGCAATGATTGAAGCTGCGTCGGAGTTAAAAAATTAGCAATCAGTTTGAAATTGGTTCAAGGGTGCTTATTTGCCTACAATTGGAACTTGGAGATGGGAAAAGCCCTTAATGGTTCTTTTCATGCTGGGCTACTTGTATTTGGATTGATAATGCAAGTGAAGGAATTGATGCTGTTTACGGTCAGAACAGTAGATGGATTTGAACCCGAATTTGAAGTCATCCAATGCATGTGAAAAGAAGATTTATGTAGGTAAAATTCAAGTTCAGAACGTGATCTTTCTATATTGTCCAACCATGAGTGCATTGGACTTTTGTGTCAAAAGTTATGGCTGTTTTAAATTTCGTCTGCATATGTTTTAGAAATGTCAACAAAAAACGTGTGTTAGTTAAATGTCTACTTGCTTTATTAAAAGTCTAGTTTTTAGGCTTGACTTCTGTCATGTTGAATTCACCTAACTTTGGAGGGATGTTCCAAAGATAAATATGTATCAGAATATGAAATAAACACTTTTAGCCAAGATTTGAAAAACTTAATTCAGAGAATTAAGAGCTGTTCTTCCAAATTCGTTTTGTGAAGAACCCTACCTGACTTATCACTCTTCAATCACAAAGAGTGTGGCGTCGAAATCCTAGATTGATCTTTGTGGCGTCCAGATCGACTTATCAAAGTATCATTCTAGTCTATCCTCCATCTTATTTACCTTAAATCACTACAATCCAGCCTAAATACTAAAAGAAAAACAACACAACCAGACCCATCCTTCATCCATTTTTCATTAGAATCATTGTTGCCGATTTTCAAATCATTCACGGCACATCACAATATCATCCCTAATACACCTTACCTTATGTAACCTACATTTCTCATTAATGTGATTATAATTGTGGCTTTGATGTGTTTTTTTAATCATTAGTATGTTTATTGGTCAAAGCAGGTCCACCCTAATAAGGTGGGATATGACTTTACGATCATATTTAGTCATTCTAAAGCCAAAACATATTTTTTTTGCATTTTTTTCTTTTAATATAAAAAATACATCTTACATATAAGTTCATAATCCCTTATATTAAAAATAAATAAATTGTTCTTTTATAGTTTTTAAAGTTTAGGTCATGCCCCCGTGGCTTTAATGAACTTCTTATTACATCCATGATACATGCAAAACAAACATTTTTATCATTATTTTTGGTATGCTAAATCATGATGATGATGGGTTAACCTAGGTATTTTTGGCCAAGTTTATAATTTATTTTCATTATGCTAAATCATCCTTCTTTTTTGTATTCATCAATATTTTTTTTTTTGTATTTTTTATATTTTTTTCTTAAAAATACAAACATGATTTCTTAGGAGAAACTTGGCCATATGTAATTTAAAACATGAATGTAATTTTTAAAAAGAAGGATTTTTTTTCTTATATATATGACTAGTTTATTTAATACTAGAAAAGTACTTTACGTTTAAGTTTACAATCCCAAATATTAAATATAAAAAGGTATAATGTTATAAAAGACCTAAAATTAATTACAAAATAGTCCCTTAAAAATCTAAAATATAATTAAAATTTAGTTAAGACTATGTTTGGCAAAACATGAAAAAATTAAAAATATAAGGTTTAAAAGCATAATGATGCTTCAAATAGAAAAAAAAAAAATCAGCCATAAATTAAATGAATCAAACCCAACAATCCTAAATCTAAACCTAGATATTTAAAGGTATTAAGGATCAATTAATCCAAACTAAGGCTCAAATGGATAAAGTAAGAAAAAAAGACAATTGCGTATAGGTTTAGGCTTCGATCAAAGCACATAAGACAAACCAAACATTGAAAAAATAAAAAAACAACAAAATGGCAGCATATGGACATTCAACCAAAAACCCATAAAATGAATAAAACTCCAGGATAATGACCTAAACTAAGCAACTCTAGCTGAAAGATGCTTATCATGACTTATTAAAACCATAAAAAACTCAAAAAAAAAAATATACAAAGCAACAGTTCAACCACATTATCCATAGACTTTTAGAAATGCATTCATTAGTTATAAACATTGTTACATTGATTTTAGCACTTGTTTTTAACCAATTTTATTATGATCATAATTTTACTAAGCTCAACAACTAACCAAAAATAGCCTATCATCATTACTTTGGTAAATCACGTATCAACACATAAAATTAAAACAGATCCAGTTCCCAACCCAAATATCAAAGCACACTTGATTATCTTTTAAACAAGCTATCTTCATTACATTAGCATGCCGAAAACATCAACCATACATACAATACTATCTTGATTTTAAATTACAAAACAATGCATATTACTTTAAAACATGATTTCATATATATATATATATATATATATATATATATATATATATATATATATACATACATACTTTATCTTTCCTTTTTGTTTTGGTAAGCTGACTTATATATTTAAAGAAAATGATACAAAGAATATAATGGGCATACCCAATACTTTATCTTTTCTCTTCATTTCAAATCTTGATTATGGTCTAAAAAATTTTAAACACAATTTTTACTGTGATACTCGATTATTAGTTTGATTCCAACCCCATGTATTTTTTTTGTTTTATTTTTTATTTTTTGTACCTTTTTTTATTATTTCTAAGCACACAAAAATCAATAAAAAAACATGAAAATAACAAAAAATGACTAAGTTAACCAAAGTTATTGAAAAGAATTTATTATTATTATTATTTGTAATATGCAAAAATAGGGGTTAAAAATAGGGTTACAACAATTACTTTGTATATTAATGAAAATATCAATTTGCTTCTAATACCAACATGACAATTATATATATAAAAAAAATGAAAGTATTAATGAGTCCCTGAAAAGAAGGGTGATTTTTTAAAATCTAAGGGCAATATCATTATTATATTGTGCTTAAAAAAAAATAAAAAGTTCGATGAGCTCCTGACCCAAGTTAACTAAAGTTTTTATCTGTGATGGTAGTTAAATAATTTTATTGTGCTAAGAAGTTGAAAAAGACCTAACCATCTCTAAATAAATCAATGAATAATGATTTCTCTTGAGCTATTGTGGTTTAGGTACAAGGCATAGTTTTTGTTAATGTGTGTGCATGCGCTCTTAAAAAAAACCTTTTAAAATGAATATTGTTACAAAAGTTTTATTAATATTTTTTTTTTATATCACTAGCTTTTTCCTTGACATGTTTCACACATGTATTACTCAATTTTTCATAAATATTTATAAGTTTAATATAAATACAAATAATTGAATTAAATTAAGTATTTTATATTGAAAATTTACATAATTGATGAAAATTATATAAAAAAATTATGATTTCACTAAAATAAAAATTAAGAATGCAAAGGTGAATTGACATTCTATATGTAATGGTCAATATTTGGAAGATACAAAGCCTGTATGTGTGCGTATTACAAAATACTTATAAAATTCTAATAGTTGAAAACGAGTTCATATTTTTTTAAGTGTAGTGATAGAGTTCATCGCTTGGAAAACAGAAATGTGTGAGTTTGTATGTGAATGATAATAATAATAATAATTTATCTAAAAAAAACTCAAAGCAAAGAATATTATCTAAAAAAAAATAACTTTTGATAGACTATTAAACCTTTAGCACAATACTAATATTATAATTTACTCCAATGAAAATATGTAATTTCGCCTCACCTCTTTAATAAGAAAGATACCAATAAAGTAAAATTCTTATAATATACCCCAATTTTATTATTAATTCTTAAAAAATTAGTTAATCCAGTTTCTTAAATACATGTTTATTCAAGAACTATGTACAACGATAAATTACATAAAATAAACTTATTAAATCATCTCAAACTAATATAGTGTCTTATTGATACTTTATTTTGATTATTAAAACTCTAATTATATATATATATATATATATATATATATGTAATTTTTTATCCATTCGTCCGCTTTCTAAAAAATATATCAATATACTGAAATTTTTTTGTATAAATCCAAAAAAAAAAAAATAGAATGACATTAAAAATTCAATAAAATATTAGATTGATTCTTAGTTATTTTTTATAAGATTTTTTTGTTATGTCTTGGCAATCTTTTACTCCTTTGAATGAAATGGTTCTTAAAATTTTTATAATTTCTTTTGGAAAAGTCTATTAACATTAAAAAGAAATAATATATATATATATATATATATATATTTATATATATGTATAAGTAATTTTTTTATCCATTCACCCGCTTTCTAAATAATATATCAATATACTGAAATTTTTTTATAAACTCTACTAACATTAAAAAAAAAAAATTCTTCAACCAAAAAGATTCATAATTTTATTTTTTTATACATTCATGTGAATTAATTTCTATTCAAATTAAATATTATTTAAATAAAAAGTTGAAATGATTAGAATCATTTTTGCCAAAACCATCACATGAAGTCTTTTAATGCTACATCGTCATACCAAGTTTATACGACCTCGAATACAACTTTCATTTATATCCAATAACTCATTTATATCATGGGATATAAATAAATTGCATTGATAAGAAGACTCTTTTAGATCAAACAAAAATTATAAATATAAATACTCACTAAAGATAAATAAAAATATTATTACTATATTTAATATTATATTTATATTTTAATATCTAATTATATTTATTTACATTGTATTTTCAAACACAAGCAGGGTATGTCTTTTAAACCTTCCATTTTTAAGGTGGGACCAAAAGCAATAGATATATATATATATATATATATATATATATATATATATATATATATTACATGGAAGAAGCTAAATTCATAGCTGTTAAACTCGTACTGGTCTAATAGGTTGACTCAAAACCTGGTGGATGGACTGGTTGGATAAGATAAAAGATTGAAATGAGTAAAAATCCAACAAAACTCGATTGACCTGCCGGTTTAACCCGTGACCTGGGTGATCCGGCAAAACCCGGTTGAAACTCGATTTTTTTTTTTAAAATATATTTTTTCTCCTAGCTAAAGACTCATTTTTTTATATATTTTTTTTAGTTAGCTATTAATCCTTTTCAAAGTTCACTATATAAATACTAGAAGAATGTTTTTATTTTTTTTAATATAAGATTTGAAGCCCTTTAGTATATATATTATATATTCACAAGAAAAAAAAAATATTTTCAATGTGGGATTTGAAGCCCTTTAGTACATATACTATATTTTTATAAGAAAAAAGTTATGTTTTTTTCAATGTGAGATATAAAATCTTTTTGGTTTAAATACTTCAGCTTAAAAGGATAATATACTAATATAGTATCTTTTCAATGTGGGATAAAAAATCTTTTGAAATAATCTTTTAAACTGTATTATTTATAGCATGTCTAGCCTATATTCACATGGATTGTTTCTTAATTTTTTCGCATGAAATAATAAAACTTAAAATGCATTTTTTTAATTTTTCCAGGTTGATTCAGGTTGACCCGAGTTTACCCGGATCAACCCATGTAACCCGGGATCCGGCTCTCGGCTCCCTAGCCGGGTCAATCTCCGGGTCGAGTCTGATAACTATGGCTAAAACCTCAAAAAGCATAGTCACATAGTTTTTCCTTCCTTTAGTTTTTTCTAGTGTATTATTTCCCGCGCTGTACTACATATTAGATCAAAAAACAATTTGACATAAAAATATATGTGGGTTATTAATGTATTTTTTAGCATGAAAAAAATTTATACAGAGATTAGCTTGTTATGACCTTGTCTACTTAGTATGTCCAAAAATAATTTGAATAACCAATAAAAATTGAATTTGACCAAAAAAAAATTAAGACATCTTTTTTTTTAAATTATTAAAATAAAAACATATTAGATCGAATCAGATCAACTTGAGTTAATATATCAAATTCACTATCCAAATTATAAGATTTTAATAACCCTATAGAACGCAAATTGAAGTTTTTTTTTTTATTAAACTTAATTCTCAATAAATTCAATATTAAATGATGAATTTAAAAACAAAAATCAACTAAAAAATGAGTTAAGTCAACCTATGTTAACCTACCAATCCTGGGTCATGAGACTAGAATAATCTTATGTAAATCAAAATAAATTATGAAGTTTAAATCCCAATCAATCCAATATAGAAGGATAAAATTAAAAAAAATTAATTAAAAAAAGAACACAAAAAACCGACCAAATTCAACTAACTGGATCTGTGACTCGGGTCATGAGACTGAGATAACCTCATAGAATGCAACTTGAAACAAGCTATAAAGTCTAATTCTCAATCAACTGAATATTGAATAATTAAATTGAAAAACAAATCAACTAAAAAGGATAAAAAAAACCTTGAATCAATCGACCTAACTCTCAACCTAGGTTATAAGATTGTGATAACCATAGAAAGCAAATCAAAAAATATTTTGAAGCTCAATTCTTAACTAACTCATTGTTGAAGGATTAAATTAAAAAATAAAAAAAAATTAATTTTGCTAAACTCGGGTCTGGAGACCAGGATAATCAATAGAAAACAAATAAAAAATTTATAAATTTCAATTCTCAATTAACCTAATGTTAAATGATGAAATTAAAAACGAATATTCAATTAAAAAAAGACAAAAAAAAAAAAAACTTGAGTAACCAGCTAACACGCAAAACTTGTGACCCGAGTTATAAGATCATGATAACTCCATAAAAAATAAATTTTAAAACTTAATTCTCAATCAATCCGAAATTGAAGGATTTAGTTAAGAAAAAAATTAATTAAAGAGAACAAAAAATAATCCTAGTCAATATAATTAACCCATAAAATTCATGAACGAGATCATAAAATCAAAATAACTCCATAGAAAATAAATTATGAAGCTTTATACCCAGTAAATCCAAAGTTGAAAAGATAAAAATAAAAATAAAATTGAAATTGAAATTTTTATTTTTTCAAAAAGCTTGGCTTTGTGAAAAGCCCAATCATTTTAGTATATACTTAATAATTAATTCTAAAGCATTAATGACTCTCTTGTCTTCGGTATATTAGTGTATGTTAAAATATATTGTAGCGACTTACATATGCGTGTTTGATGAATAATAATTTTAATAGAGGAAACAGCACGTGAGGATGCACGTGATCCGGTGGTGTAGCAGGAAGCAAGGAGAGGCCTCGCCGCTGGCGGAGGAGCCGTGTTGAAGGAGAGTGGGACGGTGGATACTAGTTAATAAAGGAAACAGCATAGCTGTGATGGTGATAGAAACACTAACCAATGAACAGTGAATGTCGGCATACTCAGGTTACTGCTACTGCACGTGCACTTGAAACGCCAGCTACCACCGTCAACGCTTCTTCGTGTAGACTAGATTTTATATCGGTCCAGCCCCAGAAAGCAGGAGTCAGGAAAAAGAATACTTTTGGGCATGACCCCAATTTTGGCCCTTTTTAATTTACACTTTTCATTTTTCAAGGTTTGCGGCTGTCTTTGTAAAGGTTGTTGATTCTGTGTGTGTAATAAAATTTAAATTTAAGATAAATTAACTTGAAATAATGAAATTTAAATTTTAAATACAAATAAAAATATAGCAGTTATTTGAGTGTTCCGATTAACTTGATTATTTCAAATATACTTGGATGACTTCTTAAAATATAGATTGATAAAAACAATTGAGATGACATATTTTATTTAAATATTGAGGCAATAATATATTGAATCGATTCATGTCATAATATTATAAAATAATCATGTTTATTTGAGTTAACTCACAAAACTCATAACCCAATTTACGAGACTGTGATAATTTCATAAAAAAATAAATTAAAACAAATAATAAATTTTAATTTATAATCAACCAAATGTTGAAGATGTTAAATAATAAAACTAAAAAAAAAGTCAATTAAAAAATAAACAAGAAGAATTGAGTCAACTAGGTTAACCCATCAAACTTGTGATGTAAGTCATGAAATTGATCTAACCACAAAAAAACAAACCACAATGAATTATGAAGTTCGATATTCAATAAATCAAGTGTTAAAAGATTGAGTTAAAAACAAAAAAATCTTTTTCTTATTTTTTAAATTAAAATAGGTTATATCATCCATTTTAAATAAAAGAGAATAAAATTAACAACTTTGTGAATGATCTAATTTTTTATTAATTAATTAGATTATCTTAAAAGAGTGGAAAAAGAAAAGGCTATAGACATCAATTGTTCAATCAAAATATATAAAATTTTTTTTGATATGAATGTAGCTAAATTATTTCTAAATGATAGAGAAAAGTTTATGCATGTCTAATTTGATAATGTTCAATTTATATTTTAATTAAATAAATTATTGAAAATAATTTTTTGTAAAGAAAATATGTACTATAAATTAGAATCCATAAGTTTGATAATTTTAGTTTTTGATTAAAGCAGCATTTTGTCTCAAATTTATAACAAGTTTTTTTTAAAAGTTAAAAGTTATTGCTAGCCGACCATATTTATAATTTTTTTTAAAAAAAACTTAAATTAATTTATAAAAGTCATACCAAATATAATTTTAATTTCCACCTAATTCTTAAATGCATAGACTTAAATTTAAACAAACAAGCGATAGATATAGATATTGTTATGAAGCATTAGCCAATCTGGCAGACAATGAAGTGAAAAAAAAAAAAAGTTTATCTGATCTGTAATAAAAAAGTATGAAAGAATAATTTCACTGCTGTGTTTCACCGTCAGCTTTCGTCGGCTAATTGAATAAATCATTTTCAATATTTTATTTTGTAAAATCAAAAGATTAAGTATAATTCTATACGAGTTGAGTTTTTCATTGTTCAAAGCTCTACCATTTATCTTCTTACATATTATTATAGATGGATTATGTAAAATTTTATATTTTTCAATTAGGCCCTCAAAATATATATTTTTTCAGCGATTTAGTTCTAATTAAAGACCAATTAATTTTGATTTCTTATAAGAAGATGAGATTGAAAAAAAAAAGAACCAAAATGAAAAAAGCACCAAATATAGATGGTATGTCATAAGTTTTGTAAAAGATGCATTATAGTTCTTGAACTTTCAAAATCACACAAATTATACAATTTTAGTATCTCAATGTTTTTCCAATTCAATTTTGGTGTAAAAATTTATTTTTGTTATCTTTTATTCTATAATTGAGAGAAGAGAGAGAAAAGTCGTCGAATTCTAATGATATATAGAGAAGAGTGTCGTTAACACCGATTTAGGCTATCAAAATGAACGATATTTATTTGCATAATATAATTCTCAGTTTATTTAATTACATGTATTTATAAAAATTTAATTTAATCATAGATTTTTTAAA
The DNA here is from genome assembly GCF_005239225.2 of Populus alba. Taxonomy (NCBI): domain Eukaryota; kingdom Viridiplantae; phylum Streptophyta; class Magnoliopsida; order Malpighiales; family Salicaceae; genus Populus; species Populus alba. The sequence goes on along the minus strand of NC_133289.1, from coordinate 14,772,485 downwards.
TTATAGAAATATATTGAAAAAATTTGTATATATAATTATTTTTATAAAAAATAAAAAATATATAACCCACAGCACGGTCACAATGAAAAATAATATGGATAAAGGAATCTCAAGACTCAAGTGTGATAGAGATTGCATGCAGGTTTTGATCATGTTAGGTGTGTGTGTGTTATGTTAATTGTCGACTCAAGTGATGATGATGCTTGTTTGATAGAGATTGCAATGGCGGACTCGTTATTGTGTGGACACCTATGTATTTATCCTTTCCAAGCTCTTCTACACTATTCAAAGTCCTCGCTGGGCTGTTGTTTGTTTGTATTTTGTAATCACATTACGACAATTGTGCCTTTGGAATTCTTGCTTTTTTGTTTCGAAAAGTCTCTCTTCGTAGGATAGTACTTGTAATCTGCCACGTGTTAATTGGTATAAGCACCTTTCCCTTCGCTAATATTCTCATAAAAATGAAAATTTTATTTTATGGAAATTGTGGAATATATATGAAAATAGAATCATCAAAGATTTATATAGTGAAATTCTATGAGTAGACTTGGTAATAGAAAAAGGTTTGCCTCTATTGATTCTTATAGTATGCTTAATAGTATAGCCCATATATTCTTATAGTTGTTAAGCTATCAGCTTAATAGTATGCTATGCTATACTATGCTTTGGACCCAATCAGTATTCCATTAATTTATATATTATTTGACACAAAAATAAAGAAGATATGAAACAGACCTGTGTAGGTCCAAATAAAATTGCACCTATAGCAACTTGCCGACCTAAAATTAAATATGCATATAATTAATAACATTATATTATAATGTAGTAATTTTTTGTGTTTATATATGATATATAATCCATGCATGTTATTCTGAATGATAATGAATGGCTAGAAGAAGAGGATTGAGTAATGCAATCCTTTTTTTAGGTCTTTATCACGTAATTAAAAGAGACTAACATATGTAATTATAGATCTCATACGAAAGAAACTGCAACCTAAAAATTTTAATGGAAGGGCTTTAAAATCAATACCGAGCAGGGATGAAAGAACGAGAACTGAATGGCAGGAAAGTCTATTAGGGCTGGCTGGAGATAAACGAACTTGACAAATATTAGAGCTTATGGACTTCTCCTAGACAATATGCAAGGCGCATGGACCATCAGAATTCGATCATTTGTGATTGGTGGTCAAAGACGGTAGAAGAAACAGAGTGGCACTGAAAAGGAGGACGGTGAGATGCATACAATTGGGGGAGGAGCAGACCACGGAGGGGCCTCCTCCATGGATTTGCGGCGCCTACAGAATCATGGACAGATTTTCTCGGTAGATTGTGATGGGTTTTCTTGCACATGCATAGACAGGATCACATAAATCACACGAGTGCAGAATTTTGCGAACCTTTTTTTTTTTCCTTCTTGGCTAGCTAGTGGTGGCAGGACTTCAGTTCTCAGCTGCTTGTCTGGTGACAAAGGAAAAGATGAACATAATAATGTGGAATGTATATCGTAGAACTAGAAATCTAATGGTGGAGCCTGTCTTGAAAAGGGAAATTATGTTCTTTATTGAGGATGTGATTTTTTCAAAAGTTGAATAATTTGATATGAGATGTTGATCAAGTCATGGTGTGAATGTAAATGATACAAGATTGAATTTATGCTGCTCATTGAAGCTAAAAGGATTTTTCTTTAGTGGCTGAACACAATTTCATCAATCACATAATTTTAAGCCCAAGATGGTGAAAACTTTGGCAAAAGGAGAATAATTTAAAAATTAATTGTATTTTTTCTCTTCAACTACACCATTATACAATTATACCATACATCTAAAACAAAATTGTCTTTTACTGTTCTTTTTATTTTTCCTCTGTTCTTTGTACGTGGATGGTATTTTTCAATGGACAATGTTATTTTTTTAATTCACTAACTTTTTTTTTCCTAACTTATGTTTCCATATGATGTTTGTGATATTTTATGTCTTGGTGTTTTCTTTTCCCTTCATTTCTTGATAATTTAAGGTGTTTAAAGAAATTTCAAAATTGAATTAGAGATCAGTTCATGAAATGAGATTTCAATTTATAGTATTAAAAAAATTAAGAGAAATTAAGAGGGCTAAAATAAGAAACAAAAAAAAATGTAATGGGCTCTTTTCAAATTCTTGCAAAAAAATTCATTTTTGTCTAAAATTTTTCTTTTGCCCATTTTTAATCCCTTAAGTTCTATGAATTTATAATTTGATCATAAACTCTATTTGTTGTAAGTCTCAATCTTGGAGTTTTTGAAAATAAAAGAGAGAAGAAGTTCATTGAAAATGAAGGGAGGAGAGAGAAAACTCCCGGTTAATTAAATTTTAAACAAAATAAAAAATAAATCAATCTTTATGAAATTGGATTCCTTTTTATAAGAAGAATAATATTTAAGTGTTTTTAAAACATTAATTTTTCCGTTAAAAATAAATCGAAGCTTGGAAAAAGTGTTTTTTTCTATTTAATTTTGAGATTTTGACTTATTTAAGGGTGTTATGTGATATAAATAATAAAAAAAAAACCTGATTTATTTAGGTGCTTATGGTGATTTCTTATATATTTTTTAGATAAAAAAAAAAAACAAATGATTGAAATGAGTTTTTAGGAATTTTTTAACTATTTTCAATGGTCAGAATCTTTACCAATTAACAACATATTATTTTAAAGCTACATATTATATGTTGTTTGTTTATTTTATAAAATAAAAAATAGGTTAGATAACATGGTATCTGTTCTTATTAAACTAAGAAAAAAAAAAAAAAAAACATGAAGGTCATACACACAGGTCTAACCTTCCAAGTCCATGCAATTATAGGCTTCTTTGTATTAGGCTAGGCATGTACGTCCAACCATACAAACTTAGGTGTGTGACCTTTTTTTTATATAGTCCTTTGGTTCTTTTATTGATTTTGTTTCTTAAATTTTAATTAAGATTCATAATAAAAATATAATTCAAATTTTATTTAAAATATTATTCCATTAAATTTCATTTAATTTTTCCTTTGTTTTCAAATAAGATTTTATTTTTTTTCTTTATATAGTATTAACAATTATTTCTTTGAAGATGAATATTCAAAGAAATTTTTCTAAATTTATATTTTTATTATAAATATTTTACAATATTTTCTTATATTAATTCTTTTCTTTTAATTGCATATAAATATTGAGACATTATTAAAATAACATGCTAGTAATAAAAAAATTTGGTAAAAAAATGCATTAATAAGAGAATAATAATTTGTTCATAAGATATATATCTTTAAAAAAATCATAAAATCTTTCGTATAAATTATCTATATTGATTGTAAAAGAACTAAATACAAATAGATTTTGAAAATTATGGGCGGGTAAATAACTAGTATTGTACTAAAATATAATGGAATACCACTGTTCATTGGGCTATAAAAATCCATTTTGAAAAACTAGATTTTTCATATTTTCATATTTTTATCCCTATAGTTTTGGTGGCATTTCATTTTTGTTATCTTCATTTTTCATAATGGTTCTTGTACTTTTAGGTTTTCATATTTTAATTTGAACTTCATTTGTTTTTTTTTTTTTTTTTTTTTTGTCCTTATAGGTTGAGTGAGGGGTTAAAAAGACATTAGAAAAGGAAAGGAAAGAAAAAGCTTTTGATTGATCAAGTTTTGACCAAAATAAATATTGATATTTCCTTAACAAGTTCACCTAGGAGAAAAAGAAGTTTAATAAATATGATTTTGTCCTTTTAATCATGTGGGGAAAATTAAGTTGGAGTCCAAAATAAAATAAAAATTAATTTGATTTTGAGGTTCTAGACTAATTGAATATTGTTTTTGAATTGACAATAGGGTTCTTGATATTCCTATTATATGTTTTAGGTGAAAACAAGCTGAACATTGAGTTTTGGGGGTTCAAAAAGCAAGCACGCCGAGGCTTTTTTCTTTGAAACCAAATGTTAGGATCTGTCCTTGCATATCCAGACGAGCTTGGCTTTTTTTTAAATGACCCTTCAACTCTTAATTTTTTTTATTTTAGAATTATTTTTCTAAAAATAAAATTACTCAAATAATATTTAAAAAGTTATCTGATAATGTTATCGTTTTCGAATAAGATAGGAGATTTTGACGGTAATATTAAAACTTATTTTATGAATAATTATATATGAAGTTTTTTTAAAAAGGTTTCTCATTGACAAGGATAAAATATTTACTTTTTTAATTGTTAATTATTATATAATTTATCAAATTAATTATTCTTTTATTTTTTTTCATACATTCACTTAAACATTATAGAGACATGATTTTTTTTATCAATTGAAACTTGTTTTTCAAATCATGATATGTTTTTATTTAAAAGGTAATTTTTTCTGGAATAAAAAAAATATTTTCATAAAAAAAAAAAAATACATGAAAAAATGGCTTTTAATTAAAGAGATACATCTTTTTTCTATTGAATTTAAATTATTGAAAGTTTTTATAAATAATATTTTAATTGATTTTGTTTTTTATTCAAAAAAAATCATGTTCCTAATAAAAAGAAGGACATGTTTTGTTAAGATAAAAAATAAATGAATATAAAAAGAGAATTTTGGCTATAAAAATATATATATTTTTCTTCCAGAATTTAAATCATTATTTTTTTATGAATATATATTTATAATAAAATGAAAATATTCATGAAGACGTTTAAAATATATAATAATCATAATCAATTTTGAAGCTGCCAAAAGGGTTAATTTTAACTTGACATATATTGAAATAGAATAGTTAGTTGATATATTTTTTGGATGAATAATTTTTGGACTTCATAAAATTATTAATTGATGCAACCGACTGAAATAGTACATTCTTTTTATACTTTTTGTATACACGAGAGTTAATAAATATTAGTATATTGGTTTGTGCTTTGCAACGGGTTAATATCAATTTTTTTTAAAATGTAAAAAATTATTAAGAACATGGAGAATGTTTTACTACTGTTATTAAACTTAATAAAGTGAGTTAATTTTTAAATCTCCACGTAACTTTTTACCAGACTTCGATGCCTTGGATCTAGCTATCATATCAGACCCATGATCCATGGGTCTAGCATACCAGACCCAAACATCTTGGGTTTGCCAGCCATACCAGACCCATGTCTAGGTTTGATACTCATGTCAAAACCAAACATAGTTGTCATACTCAAATAGCTTGGGCCTATTGTGATTGTTAGACGCAAGTGCATGTGTGACATTTTCTTAGGCTAAGCCTAACGTGAGTCAATCCCAGAAAAAAAAAAAATTTAAGGTTTTAATATTTTATATGAAAAAAATTAAGAAATAATCATTGTGGATATAATTTTAAAAGATTATTTCAGAAGGTTTTTTTATCCAACATTGAAAAGATATTATTTTTATCCTATTAAGTTGAAGTATTTAAACCAAAAATATTTTTTTTATCTCACATTTAATGAGCTTCAAATCTTACATTGAAAAATAAAATATTCTTTTAGTATTTATATATTGAACTTTGATATGAGTTAATAACCAACTAAAAAAGATGGAAAAAAAAAAAAAAAAAAGGCTCTAGCTAGGGGGGAAAACATGTTTGAAAATAAAAAGGTTTCTACAGGATTAATAGGTCACACGAGTCCTGGGTTGACTAGACATGACGGGTCGGATTTGATAACTATGCTTAAACAATAAAAAGCGAGCTTGAAAGCATTAATTACAACTTATTCCCTTTATCTGTAGTTCAATAAAACCAATTAATTGATCCTTAAAATTTTAAAATATAGATTTAGGTTTGTGCACTATTATTTTTTACCTAGCACTTGGGCATAACACCACGTCAAATCCATTTCCTTTTTTTTTTGTTTTTAATGCCAGACTCAAAACATTGTTGCCAACCCTAAAGTAACTTGGGTTTGACAATCATGTCAGCCTCAAACATGGTTGCAAGACTTGAGTACTTGGGTCTGATATAGTTGTCAAACCCAAACATAAGGTGTTTGGGCCTGACGTGATTGTTAGACTTAA
>NC_133289.1:14693046-14765964 GCF_005239225.2 Populus alba | reverse complement strand
TTTTATAATAACAAGTTTAATATTATAAGATACCTTAATTTATGGTAAATGCTCATTTTAAATGCAGGACTATCACTATAAATAAAAGGATTGATTGATGAGTTTAAGCATTGAAAGTTTAAAGGACAAAGAGATGGCCAAACTTAGAAAAGAGATGTTGGTGCAGTCCAAACCGGAACAGTGCTCGGTAATTGGATCATATCTGGAGCTCTAGATCTCGGATTTAGGTCCATATTATATGGATGGAAAGGTAAAACATAGGCCTACAACTTTCATTTGGACACCAAGATCTAAGAAGGCCGTTTTCAAGTCCAAAAATATAGGAACAACGAAGAAGTCCGAAGCTGTCCTGCAGCCCAGACACTATTTAGTGTTCAGCCCATATCTTGAGTTCTAGAAGTCCAAATGAACCTCATCTTTTTTTTGTTGGAAAGCTGAGACAATTTCCTAGAACATTCCTGAGGATTCTGGGCAAATTATGATGTTAGCAATGACGTCTTGTTCAGACAAGATAAGGATTGTTATCAAGTCAAGATATGGCCACCCACTCATCAATTAGTCAACAAATCAATAGTTCCAAATTTTGGCCTATAAAAGGAGGCACTTACCATGTATTGAGGCATCTTGGTTTCCAGATCAAGATCATGCTCTTGCTTTCTCTCTTTGTATTGCTTATGTTTTGCTTTCATTAATATCAAGTTTATGCACTTCATTTCCTTTCTTTTACTTAGTTAACTTCTTTCTCATTTATGTTCTTATCTTGTTTATTTATGTTTCTTTCTTTCATTATGTTTAGCTAAGTTAATTATGTCAAGGTGAAAAGGGCACACTAATGGTGTAAGAATAAGTATAATATAAACTTAACATGGACCTTAACGATGGATACTAACATGTTTTATATTTGTTATCTTGTTCACTTTTAATACTTTGCTTGTTAAATGGTTAATCTAGATTTATGTTGTATAACACTTGGTACAACAAATACTTGGTACTTTCATAGCCCATACTGTATGGTATAACCGACACCTGAGCTATGAAAGGGACTTGATTTGTTGTTAACATAAGTTATAATCATGAACGCCTGCCAAACATTTACAAGTATTAGCTTTATTTCGAATAAGATAACTAATGTAATCATGTTAAACAATTTATAATCTGATTGGAACCTCATTTATGTGTGGTTTCCAATTGAGTAATAAGAGTTTATATTATACTTGTTTGAAGTACCATTAGTGGATCCTCTAACCTTGACATTCGTTTTTTATCATTGTTTAATCCTTACATTAATCTTCCAACTCAAAGTTCTCATTAATTTCTTCATCTTCTTCTATTGCTACTACTACTACTATTATTATTTTTATTATTGTTGTTGTTGTTATTTACATTCTGTAATATATCCCTTTGATCTTTTCATAAACTCAGTATATAGGCTGGAAACCTGTGACCCGATCTTTGGATCATTCTCAGGTGTAACAACGCCACGTACTGAGTATTATAATAATAATTATTGTTATTGTTGTTATTGTTGTTGTTGTATTGTTATTTATAAATTTATACAATTAACCTCTCTGTGGTTCGACCCCCGATCTTACTGGGTTATTTATTACTTCGACACTCCTGCACTTGGGAAAAGACATCAAGCTTTTGGTCGTGTCAAGTTTTTGGCGCCGTTGCCGGGGAGGTAAATTCTTGTATAAATTATAATATTTATTTATTTTCTCTTTTCACTTTTCATTTTATTTAACTTTGTTTCTTTTGTTTTCTTTTGTTTCTTTTTCTTCTCTTCTTACAAGTGCATGAGAGTTTGGTCGCGTACATTAAGTGGTCGACTTTGTAGGCTATCCTCATCATTTTCAGAAAATATAGCCGAAGAAGATAATCAATCACTTCATAATGAGAATAATGAGAATAACCGTATGAGAACACTTAGAGACCACATGAATCCCACAAGAACAAGTGCACCCTCATGCATAGTTTTCCCTCCTGATGCATCTCATTTTAATTTTAAGCCAGACATTATTCAATTTTTACCATCTTTTCATGGCTTAGACTTAGAAAATCCATACTTGCATTTAAGGGAATTTGAGGAGGTTTGTAATACCTATAATGACTCAAATTGTAGCATGAACACCATTCGATTAAAGCTTTTTCCTTTTTCATTAAAAGATAAAGCTAAAACATGGCTACAAAATTTGAGACCAGGATCCATTCGTGCTTGGGATGATATGCAACAACAATTTTTAAAGAAGTTTTTTCCATCTCACAGAACAAACTCTTTCAAAAGACAAATCATCACTTTCACTCAAAAGTCAGGAGAAACATTTTACCAATGTTGGGATAGGTATCGAGATTTGCTTAATACTTGCCCACATCATGGTTTTGAAACATGGAGATTGGTTTCACATTTTTATGAGGGTTTAACACCTAGAGATAGGCAAATGGTTGAATTGATGTGCAATGGAACTTTTGAAGATAAAGACCCTAATGAAGCAATGGAGTACCTAGACTTGCTAGCTGAAAATGCTCAAAATTGGGACACCACAGGTACTTATGAGGCACCAGGTAAAACTCAACCTCATACATCTAGTGGGGGTATGCACAACCTTAGGGAAGATCATGACCTCCAAGCTAAGTTTGCATCTTTAGCTAGAAAAGTCGAGGCACTAGAATTAAAAAAGAGTGGTCAATTAAAATCTGTTCAAGACATTGTGTGTCAAATCTGTGAAACAAATGAGCATGCAAACCAATGATTGTCCAACTTTGCCTTCTTTCAAGGAATGCCTCCATGAACAAGCCCATGCTTTAAACAGTTTCCAAAAGACCCAACCATAACCCATACTCACAAACATATAACCCTGGTTGGAGAAATCACCCAAATTTTAGTTGGAAGAGTGATAGCAACAATGCACAAACTTCACATCCACCGTTTCAAGCACACCATAATTTCCAAATTCTCATGGATATGCACCTCCTTATGCTCCACCTCCTAGAAGAAATTTTGAGGAAACATTGCATGCATTCATTGAAAAGCAGGAGACAATCAACACTCAACTTGCTCAAAGCATGACCGATTTTAAAGATGCTCTTGCAAAATTAACATCTGCTCTCAGTTTCCAAGAGAAAGGTAAGTTTCCTTCTCAACCACAGCAAAATCCAAAGGGGCAATACAATGCAAATGCAAGTAGTTCTGGAAGCCAACACATGGATCAAGTCAAATCAGTCATCACTCTTCGTAGTGGTAAGGTTATTGAAAAACCTATTCTTGAACCTTGTGAGAAAGATGATGAGTCTATCTCTGAGGGTAAGGAAGGGGTTGAACCTGAACATTGCAAAGAAAAGGCTGATTCCCCGCCAGCACTTCCATTTCCTCATGCCATGATCAAACAAAGGAAAGTTAGTCACAACTCTGAAATCTTTGAAATTTTCAAACAGGTAAGGATCAATATACCTTTGTTGGATGCTATTAAACAGGTTCCTTCCTATGCTAAATTTTTGAAAGATCTGTGCACTGTGAAGAGAAAACTGAATGTGAAAAAGAAAGCCTTTTTAGCCGAACAAGTAAGTGCCATTCTTCAGAACAATAATGCTTTGAAATATAAAGACCCTGGTTGTCCTACAATTTCTTGCTTTATTGGAGAACATAAAATTGAAAGAGCCTTACTTGATCTTGGAGCTAGTGTGAATTTACTTCCATATTCAGTTTTTCAAAGTCTCAATCTAGGTGAGTTAAAACCAACTTCTGTAACACTTTTACTCGCCGATAGATCTGTAAAAGTGCCTAGAGGAATAATTGAAGATGTGTTAGTACAAGTCGATAAATTCATTTATCCTGTGGATTTTATTATCTTGGACACGCAACCTGTTGAAGCATGTAATTCATTTCCTATTATTTTAGGACGTCCGTTTCTTGCAACTTCTAATGCATTGATTAATTGTAGGAATGGACTCATGAAGTTATCTTTTGGAAACATGACATTAGAGATGAATATTTTCAACGTTTGCAAGCAGCCTGGAGATGATAATGATTTACAAGAAGTAGATCATATTGAAGAATTAGTTCATGATCAACTTGAATCTACTTTGAGTAAAATTGAGTTGGATGAATATGAAGATTTGCAAATGATTTATTCTCAGGAAGAAATCACGGATGAAAAAGGCACCGAAAATATTGATGCCGATCTTTTGTCAAGAGTGACAACAGATTTGATATCTGACATCACACCAATCGATGATTACTTTCCTGAAGAATCCTTACTTTCTCTCAGTTCAATGCCTTGGTTTGCTAAAAATATCAATTTTCTTGCAACAGGAGATTTGCCAGCTCACTGGAGTACCGAAGACAAAGGAAAGTTTTTGAACGAAGTGAAGAACTTTTTACTTAGATGACCCTTACTTATTCAAAAATTGTCCTGATCAAATATTTCAAAATGCATTCCCGACAATGAGGTAAGTAATGTCATTAAACTTTGTCATTCTGAAGCATGTGGGAGTCAATTCTCATCAAGAGAGACGACTGCAAAAATCTTACAAAATGGATTTTATTGGCCCACCATGTTCAAGGACACACATGCATTCTGCAAAACTTGTGAAAATTGTCAAAAAGTTGATACTGGTCAAAAAGTTTTGCTTTATAATTCTCAACTCCATTTATTTCCTGAAAAACTAAGATCAAGATGGAGCGGTCCATTTATTTTGAAACATGTGTATCCTTATGGGGCCCTTGATATTGAGAATCCAAAGAATGACAATGTTTTGAAGGTAAATGAACATCGTTTAAAAGCTTACTTTGATGAGTTTCCTAGTGAAAATGAATCCATTGGTTTGAATAATCTTATTGATAAAGGTTGATTATTTTTGTTTTTCTCACATTTTTTTGCTTTTTAGTGTGACTTTTGTTTTGCTAGTCTCTCACCCGGTCAAATGGCGGATAACGGTACTCCGTGACTCTTAAGTCGGTTCTTTCAGTTTCCCAAATAACTGATATTTGTATATATTTGTACAATTCTCTGCTCTTTCTCCCTTCTTTGAATATTTTCCCCAATTCTAATTTTAAAATGGACACCACTCTTGAAAAGTTGAAAAGGTATTTTCCCGCTCTGCCTCAGAATGCGATTACAAAAAATTTACCGTGCTAGGTGTGCAAGATTGAGGTTGTTAATGAATCATGGAATTCCTGAAGATATTCGCTGGCTAATTGAAGCAAAGGTCCGATTATCAGGTGAGTCCTCCAATTCTTTCATTTCACACATGCCTGGAACAGGTAAAAGCACTTTTGCAAAGAAACGTCGTGCAAAACGACTGAAAGTCTGTCATCGATGTGCCAGATGGACTTGTAATATGACATGTCGTTCTTTAGGAATGGTATCTGTAAACCGTGAAGATAAGATACAATTCATTAAGGATGGCCTGAGTAAGGGGTCTTTAGATAATCTTTTGTTGACCCTTGAGACGCATCCTAGTGGAGATGTGCATCGTGTAATTCATGATTTATGGCCACAATTCCATAAAGAACATGATCGACTTAGTCTTGGGAATCTGACTAAAAAAGACCCTGTTTGCCAGTTTTTAAGAAAACTGGATGGGAAGCCTATCCCCGACCCATAGAGGGCGTTTAAGCCGTTCTTGGACGTAAAACCAAGGGAAGATGTGAGCCACAATCACAACTACCTGTACATACATGCTTTTTCAAAATAAATAATTAATAAAGAGAGAGAGAGAGAGAGAGTTTGTGAGACTACAGTTGGCCTACATATAGGTGGTATGATTGCATTTTCAATTTTCATCTATAAATTCTTCTCTTCCTTCCCTTCATTTCTACTCATCCCATACATTCATCAAATATAGAAGTGTGTAGAAATGGCAGGTTCCTCAAGTCATCACATAAAAAATATTTGTGTTTTCGGTGGATCCAGTTCTGGGAAAGAAAAAGAGTTTTTAGAATCAGCAAATCATCTTGGTCGGGTACTAGCTGAGAGAAAGATTCATTTAGTGTATGGGGGAGGCAACCTTGGGTTAATGGGAGGTGTGTCAATGGCTGTATTTTTAGGAGGCAGTCAAGTTTTGGGGGTTGTCCCCAAAGCTTTAGCAACTGGGGACATCATTGGAAAAACAATTGGAGAGGAACTACAGGTCCCAACAATGTCTGACCGACTGAATACCATGTTTAACCATGCTGATGCCTTCATTGCCTTACCAGGTGGTATGGGCACATTGGAAGAGATCTTTCATATTTCATCTTGGGCCCAACTGCACATTCACCATAAACCTATAGGTTTGTTAAATGTTAATGGTTTTTATGATAAGTTGCTGTCTTTCCTTGATCAAGCTGTGGAACAGGAATTTCTAACATCTTCGGCATGACGAATCATAATCTCTGCTGCTACTGCTGAACAATTGATTGACCAACTACAATCTTTCATCCCTGTCATTGATCCCTGCATGAGTCGTCTAGATTGGTCAACTAAGGAAAGCCGTAAAAAGCTTAGATTAGATTTGAGCCTTCATCTGTGAAACCTTGTGTCTTTTGGTTTTATTAATAGCATATTATTTTGTTTTGTTACTTCTTATGTTTGTTTAAGTGTGTTTCAGGTTTGTCATTGTTCGCTGTTTCAAGTGATGTCTTTTATACTCTATCTTTCTACCTTCGAACATTGAGGACAATGTCTCGTTTTGGTTGGGGGGAGAGGGTAGTAGTTTAAAAAAAAAAAGTAGTAGTTTAAAAAAAATATATACTAACTTGCTAACTGTTTTTGCTATTATTAAAACCATTTGACAAAATTGTTATTAGGATGGCAGAGTATGGAATCAATTTTATTGACTCTAGAGACGCATCTTAGTAAGTTTCATTACCAAGGTCTATCATAATACTTCTTGAAATATTCAGGTTTACAAACTCTCACATTGTTATCACTTGATTCTGCTCCTATACTCATTTAACAAGTATTATTAAACCTTCATTTTCACACACACACTTTAACATATGATTGTGGGTTGCACATTGGATTATTACATTAATTATGTTCTTTTGTTGAAGGTAACAACTAAGGGAAAAGGATAGTATATAATTTGCAAAGAAAAAAAAAAGATAGTATTGATGATAATAAAACGTGGATAAGTTTGGTTTCGTAGCCTCCCTAACCTAAGCAATTAAGCCCGAAGGGGTGTTTTAACACCTAATACCCTAAAGTCAACTGACTTGGGAGCTATTGGCCCAAAGCTTGTTACATGGGTTAAGGAGAAAAGCTTAAGGGAATCAAACATTGCACTATCTACGTATCAGTATCTGCAACCCGAGTTGTTAAGCTCGTAGGGGTGTCTCAACACCTAATGCCCTAAGACCAACTGGTCTGGGAGTCATTAGCCTAAAACTCGTTACATGGGTTAAAGATACATTGTGTTTTAAGTTGTATGTGTATATAAATAAAAAAGAAAAAAAAAAAAAAAAAGAAAGAAAAAAAAATCCCAACCCAAGGAAGTTCACCCTTAAACATTTGAACATAATATTGTTTTATTCCAACAAAAGCCCCATCATCTATGTTTTCATTGAGCACATAAAAAGAAGGTTTATTAATATCTTGTTTATGAAGTATGAAGCAGGAATATAAATTTAATGAGAGTTTGTTTATCTGGATAGATTAATGGAAGTTGAATGATGAATGCCTTGCTTTGTGGAACTTGCAAATTGTTTCTCTATTTTAATGCTTTAGATTACTAGGGACTAGTAATAAGCTGGTTGGGGGGTGTGATTAGTACTTAAAAGTGCATGTTTATCAAGGTTTTATATCATCATTTTGCACTTGAAGTATCAATAACTCCTTAACTAAAGCATGTTTTATAATAACAAGTTTAATATTATAAGATACCTTAATTTATGGTAAATGCTCATTTTAAATGCAGGACTATCACATAAATAAAAGGATTGATTGATGAGTTTAAGCATTGAAAGTTAAAGGACAAAGAGATGGCCAAACTTAGAAAAGAGATGTTGGCGCAGTCCAAACCGGAACAGTGCTCGGTAATTGGATCATATCTGGAGCTCTAGATCTCGGATTTAGGTCCATTTTATATGGATGGAAAGGTAAAACATAGGCCTACAACTTTCATTTGGACACCAAGATCTAAGAAGGCCGTTTTCAAGTCCAAAATATAGGAACAACGAAGAAGTCCGAAGCTGTCCTGCAGCCCAGACACTATTTAGTGTTCAGCCCATATCTTGAGTTCTAGAAGTCCAAATGACCTCATCTTTTTTTTGTTGGAAAGCTGAGACAATTTCCTAGAACATTCCTGAGGATTCTGGGCAAATTATGATGTTAGCAATGACGTCTTGTTCAGACAAGAAGATAAGGATTGTTATCAAGTCAAGATATGGCCACCCACTCATCAATTAGTCAACAAATCAATAGTTCCAAATTTTGGCCTATAAAAGGAGGCACTTACCATGTATTGAGGCATCTTGGTTTCCAGATCAAGATCATGCTCTTGCTTTCTCTCTTTGTATTGCTTATGTTTTGCTTTCATTAATATCAAGTTTATGCACTTCATTTCCTTTCTTTTACTTAGTTAACTTCTTTCTCATTTATGTTCTTATCTTGTTTATTTATGTTTCTTTCTTTCATTATGTTTAGCTAAGTTAATTATGTCAAGGTGAAAAGGGCACACTAATGGTGTAAGAATAAGTATAATATAAACTTAACATGGACCTTAACGATGGATACTAACATGTTTTATATTTGTTATCTTGTTCACTTTTAATACTTTGCTTGTTAAATGGTTAATCTAGATTTATGTTGTATAACACTTGGTACAACAAATACTTGGTACTTTCATAGCCCATACTGTATGGTATAACCGACACCTGAGCTATGAAAGGGACTTGATTTGTTGTTAACATAAGTTATAATCATGAACGCCTGCCAACATTTACAAGTATTAGCTTTATTCGAATAAGATAACTAATGTAATCATGTTAACAATTTATAATCTGATTGGAACCTCATTTATGTGTGGTTTCCAATTGAGTAATAAGAGTTTATATTATACTTGTTTGAAGTACCATTAGTGGATCCTCTAACCTTGACATTCGTTTTTTATCATTGTTTTAATCCTTACATTAATCTTCCAACTCAAAGTTCCATTAATTTCTTCATCTTCTTCTATTGCTACTACTACTACTATTATTATTTTTATTATTGTTGTTGTTGTTATTTACATTCTGTAATATATCCCTTTGATCTTTTCATAAACTCAGTATATAGGCTGGAAACCTGTGACCCGATCTTTGGATCATTCTCAGGTGTAACAACGCCACGTACTGAGTATTATAATAATAATTATTGTTATTGTTGTTATTGTTGTTGTTGTATTGTTATTTATAATTTATACAATTAACCTCTCTGTGGTTCGACCCCGATCTTACTGGGTTATTTATTACTTCGACACTCCTGCACTTGGGAAAAGACATCAAGCTTTTGGTCGTGTCATGAAGCAGTGCTAAGCATCAGTTTTTATTCAGTTTTCATTCAGTATTTATTCTGTTTTAATTTGCAATAATTTAAAATAGTGTAACCGTTATAACGGGTCATTATATTTCGGCTGCATATCCGAAATATTGATTAGTTTCCATTCAGCATTTATTCTGTTTTATTGTTGCAGTAAATATTGTAACCGTTCTAACGGATCCTTATAAGAAGGCTGGAAAGAAAGGATGAAATACAATATTTTTCTATCAAAGTTTATCTTGTGGTACGTTCTCACCCGAAGAGAACCAGTGTGAATTCTGCTATACAATTAGCTCTTAACTGGGACCATATCAATTGGTATCAGAGTTGGTTTAAATGAAGACTAACAAAGAACGAATTGAAATGCTGGAGGCAGGGCTCGGTGGAGTGCAAGAAGGAGTACAGAGAATGGAGATGAGCATGACGGAAAAAATGCATCAGTTAGAAGAAACGATCAATAAACTGTCAGAGGCGTTGATATCCAGCAAGGTGTTGTTATCAAACAAGGGAGAATCAAGCCATAGCAACACAAACCGAGAGAGCAATTCTCGTCCAATGCATGAGGAGAACGAAGGTAACAGACAAGTTTTTTCTTCTAAAATGGCCAAGCTGGAATTTCCATGATTTTCTGGACAAGATCCGACAGAATGGTTTAATCGGGTGGACCAGTTTTTTGAATTTCAAAATACTCCAGACAACCAAAAGATATCACTTGCTTCTTTCCATCTGGAAGAAGAAGCAAATCAGTGGTGGCAATGGGCTCGTCGGACATATAGAGAGGAAAGACGAACGATGACATGGGAGGCCTTTGAAGAGGAATAATTATGGGCGAGATTCGGACCTACTGACGGTGAGGATTTTGATGAAGCTTTATCACGTATAAAGCAGGTGGGATCTTTACATGATTATCAGAGTGAGTTTGAGAAGTTGGGAAATAGAGTGTGTGGATGGACCCAAAAAGCTTTGGTTGGGACGTTTATGGGAGGACTTAAACCGGAAATTACAGAAGGAATTCGTATGTTCAAGCCACAGTCACTGAAGGAAGCTATTAGCCTAGCCCGCATGAAGGATAAACAGATGAAAAGACATCGCCAATTCCTACGACCAACTCAAGTCAATCGAACGCCACTGCCGCTACCAACAACAACACGTGCAGCACCAAATGCACCCTTTCGTAGATTACCATGAGAAGAGATGCAGAAACGTAGAGCCCAAGGACTCTGCTTTAATTGTAATGAGAGATTCACTGCCGGCCATAAATGCCAAGGAATGCAACTCTTGCTTCTGGAGGGCCCAACCGATTTCAATGAAATCACGTATGAAGAAGTCACTAAAGAAGCAGACGCAGAAGAGGTGACAAGGGAAAATGATGAACCTGAGATTACTCTGCATGCTTTAACTGGATGGTCTGCACCTAGAACCATGCGTGTAGATGCCAAAGTGGGGTTCGTCAATGCAGTGGTGCTAATTGATAGTGGTTCTACCCACAATTTTATAAGCACTCGCATGGCTGATCGGCTACGGCTTCTAGTAGTTCCAACAGAGACATTTACGGTTCGGGTGGCTAATGGGGCACGGTTACAGTGTCAAGGAAAATTCGAAAAGGTGCAGGTCCTTCTTCAGGAAATTCCTTTTTCCCTTACCCTTTATTCAGTTCCTCTAGCAGATTTAGACATTGTTCTGGGTGTCCAATGGTTGGAAATGTTGGGGTCTGTCATATGTAATTGGCAAACTTTCACCATGAAATTCTATTGGAAGAACGTGGCCAGACAGCTACAAGGGTTTTTTGATCAGCCTATTCAAGTCGCGTCCCTGAAGGAGATTTCCAAAGAGTTTCGTCAAGGCCATGCGGTATTTGTAATTTTTCCACAGTCCACCATGTAGGACAAAGAAGAGATTCAGTCACCGGGTATGTGTCAAGTCTTAGCTAAATATCCAGAGATCTTCGATGAACCCACACAGTTACCACCCCAACGTGAGATTGATCACACTATTTCTCTCAAGGAAGGAATTGAGACAGTCAACGTTCGACCCTATCGTTATGCTTATTTTCAGAAGGCAGAGATTGAAAAACAAGTTCAGGAAATGATGAATTCTGGACTCATCAGGCCTAGCACCAGCCCCTTCTCCTCTCCGGTGTTGCTGGTTAAAAAAAAAGATGGTAGTTGGCGTTTTTGCACCGACTATCGATCTTTTAATACAGTCACTATCAAAGATCGGTTTCCAATCCCTACAGTGGAAGATATGTTGGATGAACTGCATGGGGCAGCGTATTTCACCAAGCTAGATTTACGAGCCGGCTACCATCAGGTACGAGTGCAACCTTCAGATATTCATAAGACTGCTTTTCGTACACACAACGGTCATTATGAATATCTTGTTATGCCATTTGGTTTGAGTAACGCACCATCTACATTCCAAGCTATCATGAATGCAATTTTCGGCCCCATTTATGAAAATTCATATTGGTATTTTTTATGACATCTTGATTTATAGCCCTACTTGGGAAATGCATTTACATCATGTCACTCAAACCTTGGACATTTTAAGGCAACAACAGTTTTATCTCAAGGCTAGTAAATGTGCTTTCGGTAAGCAAGAGCTGGAATATTTGGGTCATATCGTCTCTCATCAAGGGGTGAAGGTCGATAACAACAAAATTGAGGCCATGGTGGCATGGCCACAACCTGCTAATGTTTCTGAGTTGCGTGGATTTCTGGGGTTGACAGGTTATTACCGCAAGTTTGTTCGGAATTACAGTCTAATTGCTCGGGCTCTTACAAATCTTCTCAAAAAGGGGCAATTTAGCTGGAATGCAGAGGCAGAAGAAGCTTTTCAGACACTTAAGAAGGCCATGACAACAACGCCTATCTTAGCCATGCCCAATTTTAATGACACTTTCATAGTGGAAACTGATGCTTCAGGTAATGGAATTGGGGCAGTTCTGCAACAACAAGGCAAGCCTATTGCTTTTATGAGTCGAGCTCTCGGTGTATCAAAATGTTCATGGTCTACTTATGCAAAGGAAATGCTCGCAGTAGTAGAAGCCATTCGCATGTGGCGCCCATACTTGCTAGGACAACATTTCATCATTCAAACCGATCAGCGCAGTCTCAAATATCTTCTGGAACAACGAATCACTACGCCAGAACAGCAGAAATGGGTTGCTAAATTATTGGGGTATGACTATGAGATTCGGTATCGGCCAGGACGTGAAAACTCTACTGCGGATGCACTTTCTCGTCGATCGGCCAGTCCTACACTACACAATTTGTTCGTGCCATAGCTTGCTATATGGGAGGAAATTAAACACGCAGCCACTACAGACGACTATATGGCTGTGGTTCGCAACCTGGTTCAAACTCAACCCGAAGGACCCTTTACTGCACGCAATGGATTATTCTTTTTTAAGGGCCGAATTGTGGTTCCTTCTGATGTCACTCTACGCAACAAATTAATTTATGAAGCCCATGATACCAAGATAGGGGGTCATTTGGGCATCTTACGCACCTTTAAAAAGGTGGCCACCCAGTTCTACTGGCCTTCCATGCACAAATCAGTTCAGGAGTACGTGAAGAGCTGCGACACATGCCAACGAACTAAATCGGAAACTTTACCACCTGCAGGTCTACTCCAACCTTTGTCTATTCCATGTTAAGTATGGGATGATATTACTATCGATTTTATTACCGGTCTGCCACTTTCACAAGGTAAAGATACAATCTTTATGGTGGTGGATAGACTGAGTAAATATGCTCACTTTATGGCATTATCTCATCCTTTCACGGCGAAAGTAGTGGCTGACAAATTTGTTGAGGGCGTGGTCAAATTGCATGGCATGCCAAGATCTATCATCAGTGATCGTGACCCCATTTTTATTAGCAGATTTTGGCAAGAATTTTTTTTAATGTCCGGCACAAAGCTGAAAATGAGCTCTGCATACCATCCTCAAACCGATGGCCAAACAGAGGTAGTCAATCGATGTCTGGAACAGTATTTGCGCAGCTTTGTCCATCAGTGGCCACGTAAATGGCATTCCTTCTTGCCTTGGGCGGAGCTATGGTACAATACTACTTTTCATGCATCCACGGGTATGACTCCATATCAGGCACTTTATGGGCGTCCACCACCGACTCTTCCAGACTATTTTGCGGGTTCCACGCCAGTTCACGAAGTGGACCAAACACTTTTCCACCGTGATGAGCTTCTGTTGCAGCTCAAACAACACTTGACCACTGCCATCAATCGCATGAAACAAACTACAAATAAAAATCGGAGGGATGTGTCTTTTGCAGAAGGTGATATGCTTTTCCTCCGATTGCAGCCTTATCGTCAAAGCTCAGCATTCAAACGGGCACACCAGAAATTAGCCAGCAGGTTTTTTGGTCCTTATCCTATTATCCAACAGGTGGGTAAGGTGGCTTATAAACTCCAATTACCAGAGGGTATCCGTATTCATCCTGTTTTTCATGTATCATTATTAAAGAAATATGTGGGAGATGCTTCCAACACTCAAACCGATCTTCCACCAGTATCAGATGACGGTGCAATGATTTTGGAACCTGCAGCTGTGCTTGATCACCGTTGGGTGAAGCAGGGTGGTAAATTCATCACTGAAAGTCTTGTCCAATGGAAGCACTTACCAACAGAGGACGCTACGTGGGAACCGACTGAGTTTCTGTGTCAACAATTTCCTAATTTGAACCTTAAGGACAAGGTTCCACTTGCTGGGGGGGTATTGATAAGCCACCACGTAGATCTGAAAGAGCAACAAAACCGAACCCCAAGTATAGTAAAGTGCAGTGAAAGGCAAGCACATGACTAGGAGTGAGTCATGCAGGATTAATGACAGCAACTTAAGGCGTGAAGTCTTCACCACGTCAGACAATTATAAAGCAGTGCTAAGCATCAGTTTTTATTCAGTATTTATTATGTTTTAATTTGCAATAATTTAAAATAGTGTAACCGTTATAACGGGTCATTATATTTCGGCTGCATATCCGAAATATTGATTAGTTTCCATTCAGCATTTATTTTGTTTTATTGTTGCAGTAAATATTGTAACCGTTCTAACGGATCCTTATAAGAAGGCTGGAAAGAAAGGATGAAATACAATATTTTTCTATCAAAGTTTATCTTGTGGTACGTTCTCACCCGAAGAGAACCAGTGTGAATTCTGCTATACAATTAGCTCTTAACTGGGACCATATCAATTGGTATCAGAGTTGGTTTAAATAAAGACTAACAAAGAACGAATTGAAATGCTGGAGGCAGGGCTCGGTGGAGTGCAAGAAGGAGTACAGAGAATGGAGATGAGCATGACGGAAAAAATGCATCAGTTAGAAGAAACGATCAATAAACTGTCAGAGGCGTTGATATCCAGCTTGGAAACCACCAAATCAGCTAGGCCAGATGGCGGCAGGGGGGTGTAAAATTGGAAGAATGTTGTTCTATTTCATGCTTTACAACTAGTATATAATACTGGGAAATGAAAACACGATCCAAGAATAAAGCCTAAACAATTGCTAACCGAAAATAATTCCTAAACATAAGTTTCTAATAACTGTACAATGAGTTATATATGGAATGATAATGCTTGGAAGTGGTCTCATCCTAAAGCTTTGGTGAAAATATCTGCAAGTTGATTGGAGGTTGATATGTGTCTGGTAGTGATAAAGCCGGATTGTAACTTCTCATGAACAACATGGTAGTCAATTTCTATATGTTTTGTATGCTTGTGAAAAACAAGATTCTGATCAATGTGAAAAGCCGCCTAGTTGTCACAATATAAGAGCATGGGTTTGGAATGGTGAACGTCGAGATCATGAAGGAGTGTTTTAAGCCATGTGAGTTCATAAGTAGTGGAAGCAAGAGCCCAATACTCAGCTTCAGCAAAAGAAGGAGAGACAGTCTATTGCTTCTTAGTATGCTAGGAAATAGGACTGGTGCCAAGCTGAATGAAAAAACCTGTCGTGGATTTGAGAGTGAGTGGACAGCTAGCCCAGTCTGAATTAGAGTAAGCTGAGACTTGAAGATTGCTAGAAGTAGGAAAGAATAAACCTTGGCCTGGAGTGAATTTAATATAACGAAGAATGTGGACAACAACATCATAAAGGGGCTGTCGCGCCTGATGCATAAATTGGCTCAAAATATTGACTGAAAACACGATATTAGGAAGGGTGATGGTGAGGCAGATGAGACGCCCAACAAGTCATCGAAAAGAGCTCGGATCGGGAAGAAGATCACCATTAACATTGTTAAGCTTCAGATTTTGTTCCATAGCAAAATCAGTAGGGCAAGTACCAAGATAGCCACTATCAACAAGGATGTCAAGAGCATATTTGCGTTGATTCAAGAATATACCAGTAGGAGAATGAGCAACCTCGAGTCCAGGAAAGTATTTTAATTTGCAAGATCCTTGATGTGAAAGTGATGAATGAGCATGGTCTTGAAGTTGTTGATGGCAAAAAGATCATTACCTGTTATAAGAATGTCATCAACATAAACCAATATGAAAGTGGAAGATTGACCCTGAGAGAGTTTGAAGAGTGAGTGATCATTCTGAGATTGGATGAAACCCATAGCAAGCAGAACAGAGCATAATTTAAAGAACCAATTGCGAGATGCTTGCTTGAGGCCATAGATGGATTTCTGAAGACAACAAACAAGAGTCGTTGTTGGTGTGGAATAACCTGGTGGAGGAGACATTTAAACTTCCTCATCAAGATTACTGTGTAAGAAGGCATTGTTAACATTCAACTGGAAAAGGTGTCATTGTCGAGCTACAGCAACTGCAAGAATGTATCTAACAGTAACAAGTTTAACAATAGGAGCAAAAGTGTCAAGATAGTCCAAACCTTCTATCTGAGTATATTCCTTGGCCACTAAGCGAGCTTTATGGCGCTCTATGGATCCATCAGCCCGAAATTTGGTTTTAAACACCTATTTCAGCCAATGGATTTTTTGCCAGGTGGTAGAGGTTGAAAAATCCAAGTATGGTTTGCTTCTAAGGCTTGAATTTTATCTGCCATGGCATTGCGCCAATAAGGATGGCGCACAGCTTGAGAATATGAGGTGGAATCAGGATGTTGAGATAATGTTAAAAAAAAAAAAAAAGATAGATGATGGTTAGAAAAACGATGATAAGATAAAAAGGAAGAGAGACAATGAGCAGTACCTGAGGAAGATCGTGGAACAGAAGAAGCTGTGAGGGACTTTGGAAGGGAAGAGCATATTTAATCATTCAGGTAAGGTGGACATGTAGCAACTTGTTTTGGTCATGAAATGGGATCTTGAGGTGGTAAGGGAGGAGATGGTGATGTAAGTGGTGAGGGAGGATGTATGGAAGAGGAAGGTGATGATGCTGGTAAATTGGATGAGAAGGGAATATCAGGAATTGGAAACAGAAGGACTGGAGCAGTTGCAGGAGTTAGAGGTATGAGATGGTAAGGAAAATTATGCTCTTCAAAAGTAACATCACAGGAGATAAAGAGCTTGTGATTTTCTAGATCATATACACGATAAGCTTTATGGTTGGCAAGATAACCTAAAAAACACAACGTGAAGCACGAGGAGAGAATTTATCTCGATGTTGACGAGGGGTTTGGGCATAGCATAAGCAACCAAACACTCGTAGGTGTGTATATGATGGTGGTTTTTTTAAGAGGAGCTCATAGGGGGGTTTATGTTTCAAGCTAGGGGAAGGAGTTCGGTTAATTAAATAAGTGGCTGTGAGAATAAATTCTCCCCAGAATGAGATGGGAAGATTAGCTTGAAAACGTAAACACCGGGCCACATTAAGTAGATGGCGATGTTTCCGTTCGGCAACACCATTTTGTTGAAGTGTATCCACACATGTGCGTTCGTAACGAATGCCATGATCATGGAAAAAAGTTTAGAGTTTATTGGACAGAAATTATTGACCATTATCAGTATGCATGACGAATAATGCAATTAAATTGAGTTTTAACCATGGAAAAAAAAATGTGTAAGGCAAGTAAAAGTTTCAGATTTCATGTGTATGAGATAGACCCATGTTGTGCGTGAGAAATCATCCATGATGGTTAAAAAATAATGGGCTCCTGAATGTGACGCAGTAGGATAACCACCCCATATATCACAATAAATTCGATTGAAACAAAATGTGCTTTTATTTGTATTCAAAGAAAAAGGTAAACGAGTGTGTTTTGCTCTAGCACATATATCACAATCCAAATGTTGATTAGAAATGCTTAAATTTTTTAGAATACATGAAGTAGATGGATGACCAAGTCGTTGATGCCAAATGATGGAATCAAGGATGTTTTGAGAATGGAAAGCAAAGGTAGAGAAAGGCTTGTAGTGATAAAGTCCATCACGTACTTCACCCATTACAATCAGCTTCCTCGTTGATAGGTCTTGAAAAACACATAAGGTAGAAAAAAATATGGCAACATAATTGAGAGTTGTGGTGAGTTTGATAATATATAGTAAATTAAATTTAAAAGAAGGTACATATAGAACATTAGAAATGGAGTTATCGGGTGAAATATATAATATGCTAGTATGAGTTATAGAAACAACATCATCATTTGAAAGTTTAATGGGATATGGTTCATGTAGGGATTGAACATTATTAAAGGATGATAAATTCGAAGTTATATGATCTGAGGCACCTGAATCAATAATTCATTCATGATTAGAAAAGGAAGCAAAATTACAAGAAGCAAGGTTACCAGCAAAGTTGGCAGAATTGATGTTCAAAACCAAATTATTCACTAGTGATAAAAGATCCAAAAGGCGAAAGCATGGTCACTGGTGAGGCCAGGAATATTAATCTCAGAAGATGTTGAAGAATTGATGGCATTATTCACTACCATTGATGAGCCAGCATGTCCATTAGTTGCTTCACGGTATTTAAGGCTTGTTCTTGGGGTAACCATGCAACTTGTAACGATTGGATTTCCAGCGACCATCACGATCACAGTAGTCACATTTTGAACGACCACGTCCTCTTCCCTTATTATCAAAACGATGTGCAAGAAGGCGAGGAGCTACCATAGCAGCAGATTCTGTTGGAATACTGGAGATATGCAGGAGATGTTGTTTCTCTTTTTGATGCAAAATTGAATAACTTTGGTGACTGGAGGTAAAGAATCCATAGCCAAAATCTAGCTACGAATTGGAGCATAAGAATCATGTAATCCCATCAACAACTGAAAAACCCACTCATTATCTTACATATGAGTTAATTCTTTTAAGACACCACAAGTGCATTTTGGTGCAGAAGTGAGCATTGCAAGCTCATCCCAATAACCCTTAAGTGTAGTGAAATATGCAAGAATAGTCATAGAACCTTGGATGAGGGTAGCAACGTCACGCTTCAATTTAAAAATCCTGGGATTGTTGCTTTGAGAGAAACAATCTTCAAGATCATGCCATATATCACGAGGACACTCATGATAAATCAGACTATTAACAATGGATTTATCAATGGAGTTGAGAATCCATGATAAAACCATGTCACTCCAACGTTCCCACAATTGAATTTCTAGTGTGGATGATGGTGGTTTAAAGAGAGAACCATTAACAAAACTCAGTTTGTTTTTAGCGTTCAATGCCATTTTCATGGCTTGCTTCCAGGTAGGGTAATTATCACCATTAAGAAGAATGGAAACCCAGGATGGAATCTGGGTGATGAGTAAAGTGAAGAAAATATGGAGATGATACATCAGGAATTGATGCAGATGTTAAAGGGGAAACTTCCTAAGGTGTGGTATTAGACATGGCTACAAGAAGAAAATATGCAGCAGAATGAAGAAGACCTGAGGATGAAAAACGTATGTAGAGAATGAAGAATGTGTATAGAGACAGAACACTCTGATACCATGTAAAATTGGAATAATGCTGTTCTGTTCTGTATATTATTCATGCTTTACAACTGGAATATAATACAGGGAAATGAAAACATGATCCAAGAATAAAGCCTAAACAATCGCTAACCGAAAATAATTCCTAAACATAAGTTTCTAATAACTGGACAATGAGTTATATATGGAATGTGCAGATATATGTGCAGATATGGCGTTGATAGGGGGGAGATCCTGACTCCAAAGCAGCTAACGGCAAGGCTGAGCTATCCAAGGCTGACAAAGCCCAATAACGACACCACACCATGCATCAGGAGCAGCATATCCGCATGAGCAGGACAGAAGACACAGCAGAGAGGAAAGACAACAGCAAAACAGCTACAAGGGGCATGTAGAGGGCATCCAAACTGGCAAGAGTCAAGGATCCCAAGATAGCTGGCAATACCGAAAGGAGGCAGGACAATATGAAAGTAGCATATTTTCTAACCAAACAGCAAGAAAGAAAGACAGCAACAGACACCATGGCCAAAGGGAAAGAAAGACAGCAGATTCCCTCTCTAGCCGTGACTTAGCAAATCTGTGCACCAGAGAATGTAGCAGCAGCCCCCGTGAACAAGGAAAGATCACGATGCAGCAGAGCAGATCACCAGTGCAATAATCTTCCATTAGCAGATAGCCAATTAAAACCAGGGAGGCAGAACCACCAGTTATGATAGCGAAACACTGGAGATTTGCCACATATCCCGCCAGATCACCAGTAAATCAGAGAAGCAAATCAGCTGACTGAGAGCTCTTTCTAGGAAAACATTCACCAGAAGCTTTCATAGAAACTTGAGCAACAGAGGAAACCTTGTTACAGCAGTGACCAAGCACACAGCTCTGGACCATCCAAGGCAACAACAGAATGAGAATATCTGGTGGAATAATTCGGAGTCTATCTCTAGTTTTCAGAGAGGTATATTAGCTTCTTGATTCAAGGGAAGATGGTCATTCTTATTAATTGCCCCCTCCATCATCTCCAGAGATATGCTTATTTATCTGTTTTGAATTCTAGAAACAACAAGTAGATTTTCAAATGCATCAACCTGAAAAACTTGTACATGACTATAACACTTTCATAGACGACCTGCCAAAAGTTCTGCAGGATAGAATAGACATGTATCATTGTAAAACTTTTTTATATATATGAAGCAAGTACACAAATTTGTTTATTAGATCATATTGAACACGTTACAAGATCATTGTCTGGGTTAGCTCAGTTAATGTTTAATCCTTGACTCTCTTCCAACTCGATGATCTGGTCAGATTTTCAATCATTGGTCATGTTTGTATGATAAAGAAAGTAGGAACGAGTTTTTCAAAAGAACCACCGCATTAAGATCACAACTGAGTCAGCTAACAACAAAACTGCGACCCTCGCTTCCCCCAGCCACACGAACACACAAAAAAGGACCAAACTGTTTCTTTTGGATTTTGTTTTACGAAAATGAGACTTACATCCTTCAATTCGAAGTTGTTGTCAAACTATAAGCAGGGATTTTAGCTAGCGTTCGCTGCTTCATGAACAATCTAACTCTCTCAACCTCTAGCCACAAGCCTCTGCTAGCATATATATTGGATAAAACCACATACACCCCATCATTCCAAGGTTCCAAGTCTAGTAAATGCTTTGCCACCCACTCTCCCATCTGCACGTTTGAATATTTCTCACAGGCGCTCAACAAACACCCCCATATTACCACATTTGCCTTCATTGGCATCCCCTCAACAATCTCCCTAGCTTCTTTCAGCAACCCTGCTCGGCCAAGCAGATCCACCAGGCAACCATAATGCTGCAATCGGGGCATTATTCCATAATCATTCCTCATCATATCAAAATAATGTCTTCCCTCTTGCACCTGACCACCATGCCCACATGCACTTAGTACCCCAATAAAAGTCACATGGTTAGGCCTCACACCGGCACCTCTCATGCAACTAAAACATTCAATAGCTTCATTGGCTCGCCCATGCATCGCATAACCGACTATCATCGAAGTCCAAGATGACACGTTTCTTCGGTCCATCCTTGAAAATACCATATAAGCCAAGTCCATTCGACCACACTTCCCATACATGTCAATGAGTGAATTCAACATCAACATATCAGGTTTTACAAAACTTTTGGCCTGAAAAACATACTTGTGCAATTGAAGGGCCAAATGCAAATCCCCTAATATCCCACAAGCTGAAGTCACACTAACCATGGTCACATCATCGGGCTTGAACCCGCAACTTCTCATCTCGATAAACATCTCGATTACTTCCTTTGCACGCCCAACTTGACAAAGACCTCCAATAATAGCATTCCAAGAACCCAACTTTCTGTCAAGATTTTCCTCAAACACTTTATATGCATCCCCAAAATCTCCAGATTTTGAGTACAAACTAATGAAACCACTCTCACAATATTCGTTCAACTCAAGGCCAAGCCTTATCGCAATGGAATGAAGCTGCCTACCAAGCTCCATAGAAAAACACTGGCATGCGGCTTTCAAGACAATGGGAAGCGTATAATTATCAGGGGAGATGCCAGCATGGGACATGGATACATAGATTTGTAGCGCTTTGTTAGGAGCACCAAGTCTAGTATAACATCTTATTAAGTTGTTCCAATGAAACGGGGCAGTGTAAATGTCTAGAACGTGGGTGCGGATAACATGTGCATAAGTTTGGTTCAATTCTTGTAAACTGGAGCAGTTAGATAATTGGGTTGCTATAGTTTTAGATGGGTCTTGGTTTGAATGCTGTGAAGATGGTGGTTGCTTTGTTGAAAACTGAGAGTCAAAATGCGTGGGATTTGGAGCAAGACTGTAATGGAGATGTTTGAATGCCTGGGGTTTACTAAGGCCGAGTAGGCGACGGTGAAAGAAGTTCATGCACATTTGTCAAGGAAGGACCAGGAAGCGGGAAGAATAAATAAAATAAGGTTCGCATTTCCTTCATTCTTTATAAACAAAATGAACAATTTTTTTTATATTTTATTTTTTAAAAAAATAAACCAAATTATTATTCTGATGGTCCAATTGAATTTTTTTTAGATGAAAAAAAAAATATTTAGGTATTATTAATCTGTTTTTTAATATAAAATTTAAATTATATGAAGATTAATTTGATGTGATCTAATTGATTTGACAAATCTAAAAATAACTCGAATAACCTATAAAAATATAGTTTGACAAAAATAAAAATGATATTTATTTTTAATTATTAAAATGATAGCATATTAAATTGACTTAGATCAACTTAGATATCTATCAAATCCATTATCCAGGTTATGAGACCCCAACAATCCTATAGTAAGCAAATAGTTTTTTTTTAATTAAAATTCAATTCTTAATCAACTTAATGTTAAATGATGAAATTAAAAATAAAATTCAACTAAAAAAATAAATTGAGTCAACTCAGGTTAACATATAAAACCTGGGTTATAGGACTGAAATAACCTTATAGAAAATAAATCAAAATAAATTATATAGCTCAATTTTCAATTAACCTGATGTTGAAGGATGAAATTAAAAAAAAAAACATAAAAAATCACTTGAATCAACCAACCAAACCTGTGACCCAAGTTATTAGACCAAGATAACCTCATAGAAAGTAAATCAAAACAAATTATATAGTTCAATTCTCAATCAATCTGATGTTGAAGGATAAAATTAAAAAAAAAAAAACATAAAAATCACTCGAATCAATCGACAAACCTGTGACCCCAGTTATTAGACCAAGATAACCTAAAAAACACAAACCTAAACAAATTATGAAGTTTGTTGGTAGATGATAACAATGTGATAGGCATTAGAATTACGGTATTGCTCACGATAACAGAAGTTAAAAAAATAGGTTGACAAGGGAAAACTATGGTGGGAAGAACTTGGATGTTTTAAGAAAATACATATTTATTTCTTAAAAAAAAAAAAGCCAAAAGAAGAATTTAAAGTTAGTGGAGAATGGTATATTAAGGGATTAGTACAATAGATGAACAGGAAAGTCCATAGGAAAGAGATCTCCAAAAAGAGTTAACTAGTAGAAATAGAGACCAAGTTAGTAAATACATCCTCAAAGTACTAGAGGTTACTTGACTAAAGGAATTATAAATATATGTGGTCGAAGTTAAAAAAAATGATTTTGGTAGCTCATTAGAGGTTGAACCAATGATAGTTAATAATCTAATTGTATTAGAATATTGGCTAATTTGGTAGCAGGGTTAGGTGTCATTTAAGTTTATTTCGACAATATGTTTGAGTCTAAAAGAAATGTTGTTTGATTAAGCATGAAACAAATTTCAAGACTGTCTATAAAGAAGCTTTTGGGCATGATTCAAAGGTTGTTTCTATAATGTAATGTATAAAGTTTAGAGTTGTCTTTGGAATCATATTGAAGGTGTGTTAAAAGGGTTGTTTGATTGATTAGTGAAAGAACTAATGACCATTTTAGGGGTTACTGGGCAATAAAAGTACAATAATTTAAGGAACTATTGAATTAGTTTTAGGTTATTGTGTTGACAAATAAGACATGGACCTAAGATTAAAAAATACATGTAAATCATGTGATAAATATTCCATGGTTAGTGGGTATAGCTAACTACTTGGAATTCTGATTAAAATTGTTGGTAATTGTAAGATCACACATAAGATGGTACCTATTATTTAGAGAACTATATAATGAATATCTAAAAGAAAGATTTATTTCCATCTTAACATGATGATGGAAGATACTGTCACAAAAGAATGGTATGAGCAATGATCCTTTAAAGAGGGATCCAAAAAGTATGCATTAGAATGACCATAAGTATAAGGTGTGATTTCATAAATGAAGTTACACCTTTGAATTGTCTTGGATATAAGAACATACAACATGTATGTATGATCTCTTGATGTTAGTGTTAAGGAAATAAAGGATCAAGTAAAGAACATGTACTAAAGAAAGGATTAATGAACTGGTATAAACTATAAAGGAGGGGATGTTTGCTATATATGGTTAAAGTGATTAAAACAATGGTATAGAGTATTGTTTGGTATCTTATATAAAGTATAGTAGGGTAAATTACCCAACATTTCTTGTTAAAAAGTATTGAGGTAGAGGAAACTGGTTGATATATGAGAAAAGAATTATATAATTGTATATAAGTGTGGAACTTAGAATCATGAAGTAAATAAATGTGGATTTAATATCAAGTGATTTATGACATTGCATACTTATATCGTGTGTGTGTATTTAATTTCAGGTGTTTTTTAAATTTGAGCAAAACATTAGATTTTTTTATAGTTTTTTTATAATTTCTTTTATTATATAACAAGATGTCCACCCTTTTATGATGTAAACAAAATGAGTACTAAAGATGCAATTGACTTAGCTCTTACTTTTATTTACTATGTTGTAATTTAGCATTCAACTTAAGTATATTAAATTAACTATAAATACAAATATATTATAATGGTTTTTATGTACATAATTATTAATGTTGTTTACTGCAAAGTTAATGATGTGCTTGGTGTATGAATTATAATGGATAATTTGATGGAGTAGAAGAGGTATATTATTTACTTGTGTTGTGAATTGATAAACTCTATGAATTGATAACCTCTGGGATGACTAGAGAATACGAGCTTTTGATGTTGATATGTATGCAAGTGTTGATAATTTGAGAATTTTTATATTTAGGGAAGACTTTGTTGAAATTTCAGCATAAACATTATTGATATATTAAGTATAAAAACTATTAAACTAATAAGTTTGATGGATTGTCAGACTATTACATAATGTATATGCATAAAAGCATTACCTTGTTTCCCTAAGTTCAAGGCTCTAAGCTTTTTTTTTTTTTTTTGACATTAGAATTTACAGGTTGTTACAACCCGAGTCATGGACTTGCTTGGAATTAATAACTTTTTAAAAAAATTTATCTTTCATTTAATTATACAACATTAAAAATAGATATTTGCCAAGAAAATGATAAAATAAAATTAAAGATAAAAACAAAAAAAAATTTATTGAATTTAAATTTAAATAAAAAAGGATACACATTCAAAGGCTAAAAAATAATTAAGCACTTATGATGTTTTTTCACCTCAAAAACCTTATAAAACGTTAATTTTAGAATCAAATTAGAAAGAACATAGTGTGCAAGGATAAAATTGAAAAGAAAAAAAGTTTGGTGACTAAAATAAAAATAGGCTTAAAGGACTTAAGAAATACAAAGCACTCTTTCAGCAAACGGTATTTTGTTAAGGGATCTAAAATAATTACTTTATAGGATTTAGTTTTTTTCTTAACATTTTGTTCAAGAATTATAGTAAATGATAGTAATAAAATATAATCAACCACCTTATATGTTTTTTATCATGTTAAACATACATGCATGTCATATATAAAGTAAATATCACAATGAAAATGCATGAGCTTGATAAAGGTAAAATATAAACATAAATAAATAGAACATGTTATCTCTTTTTTGTATGGATGTATATTGAGATTTGCTTGGTTTTTTATAGTTAAAATCCAATTGACACTCCTAACAAAGCCTTCAAGAGAGAACAAATACCCAAATTTACACACACACACACACACACACACACACATATATATAGAGAGAGAGAGAGGAACAATTATCCCTCACAAAAAGCATCTTAGGTTTTCTTGTGTATCCTCTCAATCCCCCTAGAGATATAAGTTAAATACTCATTATTGAACCTACAAGATGCCTTAGCTAACTTAGATATGGTAATAGTTCTAGGATTTAAATCATTGGATCATCCCCCAAACTGCCACAACAAAGCCCAAATAGGACTCCTACTATTAGTAACTAAGTCATTAGCCTTCATTGCCACCTCATCCAACTTTTTCACTATATCATGGGATTCTAAGCAAGAACCCAATGTCGCTTTCCTACTCACAGCAAACCCTTTAGACAATCTAACCTAGCCATCTATAATGACTTGATCAAACCTTAATATAAAAAAGGTAAAACAAAAGAAGTTAAATCCATATATTGGAGTATTCCTTGATCAAAAACCTGTGAAACAAATGGCTTATATCTTTTTTTATATATAGCAATTGTACCTTAAAGGTGGAAAGAAAAATTATTATGGAAGTAAAATGAAAAAGAAGAACACCTAAAGACCTTATATAATGATAGGTGCCTCATTAAATGAGGCTTGGTGTCTTATTTCAGTCAAAACTATATATATATATATATATAATAAAAAAAAAAAAAACTTGTGGTGAAATATCATGGATGGGTTGAAATTCAAGAATGTATTAGCTCAGTGATCCCTTTTCCTAAAGATTCATACGATCTAGCCCTGGAATCACATGTGCTAGGTCATTAAAGCTTCTTTTTTTACATTGAAATTTACAGGTTGTTACAACCCGAGTCATGGACTTGCTTGGAATTAATAATTTTTTAAAAAACCTATCTTTCATTTAATTATACAACATTAAAAATAGACATCTGCAAGAAAAAGATCAAATAAAATTAAAGCTAAAAACAAAAAATAGTTTTATTGAATTTAAATTTAAATAAAAAAGGATAAACATTAAAAGGCTAAGAAATGGTTAGGCACTTAGGATAAACATTACTTGGACAAAAGTGATAAAATACTACTGTTAGGAGCAAAATCAACATTTAATAATCACATCCTCCTATCACTCCATTCATGAAGGTTTAAGATGTGGTGCCAACAAAGAGATTGGACCCTAAAATAAGCAAACTTGTGTTTTACTAAGTTTGACCAATAAGACCGAGATAATAAGTTTTGAGGGAGGCCAACTATAAGGGGCAAGCCTATGAATCATCTTGGAAAAAGATGATAAAAACCCCTACTTGGAGGGAAAACACATGTAGTAATTGGAAAGCTCCCTCAAAAGAAGTCTCATTTGGGTTTAGGATTCACATCTTAGACTTCAATTCACACAATAGTTTCCAGATTTATATTCTCAAGTTTTTTATGGTTCATCATGTTGAAATAAGACCTCTTATAGTAAATGGGTTACGCCTAGTGTTTTATTTTTTCAGTATATGATGGAAATCAAAGGAGGCATCAAAAATTCCTTAATCTTTTCATAAGTCATCACATTAAGGTATAATCATAATTAACAAAATAAAGAATTTCTAAAAACTAGGACAATAATCCTACAAGTTGGTCTAGCCTTTTAAGAGATTCCTTTCTTGTTTAAATGATATGAGACACCTCCTCATTTACTTTGGAGGAGACTTGAAACCACATATCATAGTAGGACATGATCAATATAAAAGGGTAAAAACTTAAAAAAGAGAAGGCTAGAATTTTTTTTTTCTTTAAGCTTCCTCATAATCTCTACTCTTCGAATGTCTTTTGCACACACTTTGTACTCCAAAATGGTTTTCCTCCATTTCATTAAAATTGACTTAACCATCAAAAGGTCTCTTGAGCTCACTAGAAAACTTGTTTTCAAATAACCTTAGAAGCTTTCATGGCTCATAACCATAATCCATTTTGACCTAGAAGTCTAAGAGACTCTAAGATGAGAATAAAATTATGCTTTTTTAAGAGCCACATCTCGTCGTTCTTGCCAAGCCTAATGGCTCATGATCACAATCCATTATAGCCTATAAAATTCAGTAGACCTCAAGATGAGAAGATGTTGTCTTGTTAATAAGTAACTTCTATTGTTTTTTGTTAATGACACATATCACGGAGCGACGTCAAATGGCGACGTTGAAAGTGCCTCTTAAGAGGTGGTATTGTAAGGGAAGGGTTTTAGGTTTAATCATAAAATTATGATTAAGGTTCATAAGTTGCCATCTAATATTATGGTTACTAAAAAAACTATGGTTTGCAAGAGTATGAGTAAGGGACTAGTTGTGCAAGGGGAAGACGCATCATCCCTGGTGCACCCTACCTAAGATAAGTTGTATTATTGTTTGATTTTTTAGGTTAAATTTCTATTTGTTGGTCTTTTTCTAAGGTCTAAGATAGATCTTTCTTTGTGAAGAAGTCTCTACCTTATTGGGTTGAATCTTAAATGTCATAAGAAATAAATTTTAGTATCGCAT
Organism: Populus alba; assembly: GCF_005239225.2. Taxonomy (NCBI): domain Eukaryota; kingdom Viridiplantae; phylum Streptophyta; class Magnoliopsida; order Malpighiales; family Salicaceae; genus Populus; species Populus alba. Next base: position 14,737,543 of record NC_133289.1, on the reverse strand, counting down.
TTTTTTCTTTGTATCTTTAATATCTGAGATCTATTGTGAAGTTTTACACCCTCAAATATTAAAGTCTTCATCTAAACCTTAATATAAAATGAACAAAATGATTGGTAAAGGGTTTGATATTTTAGCCAAATCTTAATGGATAACAATAAACTTGTTACAATATCATTTTTATTTTATTTTTTTGCATTTTTAAAACATAAGAAAGATGTAATTTTTTGTTTTTTTATATAAAAATATGCTTGGTGAAAACAAAATATTTTTCCTTTTGTTTTTGTTTTTTGAAATGGAAAATTAATTTTAAAAATTTTAAGATTTTTTGGATTTTCAAAAAAAAATTAGAAATGGCTTGGAGAAAACCAAGTATTTTAATATTAAATATGTATCTTACAGTGTAATTATGTAGCCCGATATTATACAAAATTGGTAGAAAAACATGCGAGAAAATCAAAAGTTTTTTTAAAGGACTTTAAAAAAAAATTGAAGTTTTTTCATTATTTTAAATTTATATATTATTTTTATTATTAATTGGCGGCCAACAAGCTTATCTTCTTTTTCTCATTTTTTTTATAATTATACTATATTATATTATTATATTGGGCTAGGTCAAACCAAGACAAGCTGAACCGACTAGCTGCCCAACAAGTTTATCTCTCTTTTTTTTGGTAGGTTGGGCCGAAACGGGTCCAGCCCACCTTACTAGTTTGCAAAATGTGAACTTGGTTCACGTTTTACATGCAACTAAGAAGTTGCAGGGGAAAGAGAGGGGATAAAAAGAAAGGTCACCTAGCATAGAGGGTTGGGGCTACCGTCATTAGTCTGGCGTGAGGTGGGTGAAGATGTTGGTGGCTCAAGGTGGAGTTAGAGGAAGAAACAACAATGTCATGGTGCAGGAGAGCCAATGGAGAAGAAAAAGAAGTTGACAATGGTGTTGGTGACTTTCATTATTACTAGTGAGCAGATGGGTTGGTGGAGAAGGTTGGGCCACTCTTGATCACAATGGTGCTAAGGTGGAAGTGGCTGAAAAGGCAATGGAGAGAGAGAAAAAATAGAGAATTGTTAGCTGGTAAGGAAAAATTGGGGGAGGTTGATTTTTTGCCAACTTAGAAATTGATTTTCTCCTCTCTCAGGCCATGGAATCCAACCCTATTTATAGGAGGTGGAAGAGGGACATTTTGTCTTTACTAGTACCAAATCTTGGCCCTTTATTTGATCCGGAAGGATCTCAACCATTAGTTCAAAATGGCTATCATGGGATGTTATATTTGCTGCATAAATAAGATGGTCAGGTTGGCCACTTTGGAGTGGTGTTATAGTCGTTGTGGAATCAATCAGCCAAAACAGATCATACTAGAGTGTAGTAAGATATCAGGTGATCGTTTGCGTGCAAGTTTTGTTAATTTTTGTACAAAGATGAAGCATTAAATATCTTGGAAAGGTGATCCCTTAAGCAATCTTTTCGAGTGAAAACCTAAAAAAGTCAAAACGGCGTTGTTTTGGCAAAGTTCATTTTAGTCCTTCAATTTATGATTTCACTCAATTACACCCCCTGAGTAGCTTCAAACTTTCAATTTTGTTTAATTTTGTCCTTGAAAAACTTCAATCTCAACCCTGAATTTTAGTGCCTTTTTCATTTTGATCCTTGGTTTCGGATTTGTGCAAATTAACCCTTAATTGACCATTAAACTTTTAATTTTCTTCAATTTCACCCCTGATTTCAGCCAATTGGGTTCCCAAAGTTCGGCGTCTTTTTGGTCCTTAGCTATGAATTTCTTCAATTTAGCCCATTGACCCTAAAACTTTTATTTTCTTATAATTTTACCCTTGATTTCAATCAATTGACTTGATAAAAAATAAATTTGGTCTCCTGAAATTTTAATCTTCTTAATTAAGCTCAAATTGGGCTCTCAAACTTACTTTTTCACTAATTAAGCCCAAAATAAAATTAATTTGACCTATTTAAAGTATAATTAAATTCTTACGCCTAATTAAATCATTCAATTGGGCCCAATTTAATTCTTAAATATAATTAAACTTTAATTTGGCCCATGATTAAATCTAATTAGCCTATTAAATATCTAATTATATCCCGAGGCTTAATTTTTATGTAGATTTGTCCAAAAATAATTTAATTTGACTTTAAATCTACATTGTCTCTTCAGTTTTGGAAATAATAGAGGATAATTAAACTCTTGATTCCATCCAAAATTACAGCTTGATTGATTTTTTTTTTTTCTACATGTGAAATCCTCCCAGGTTGTTTTTGCCAAAATATCAGTCTTTATTTTATATATTTTATTTTTTTATTCTAAAAAGAAAAAGGTGAATTTAAAGAATAACCCAGAAATAAATTATGACAACACATACTATTAATTTTGTTAGTTGTAAAGAAGAACAAGTGAATATATAAGTTAAAACTTTTAACTAAATCAAAATCTTGAATAGAATAGAATTTTATTTGAGAAAAACATAAATATAGTCTCAAATATCAAACCTATATAACCTTTATCAATTAACTCCTAAATCTATAAATTTTATTAATTAAATTAGTTTGTTGTTCTCTTATGAACCAATAAAATATTTATTGTTTGATACATAATAAATTTCCCATCATTTTTTACTAATAGATTCGAGAATCACTCAAATCATTTATTTTTGTTAATGTTCATCAGTTAAAGATGAGATTCAAGTTGAGACCTCACCTTTTTGTTTTTTGCTGAATTTCCCACTGAAATCATATTATGGCCATTGCAAAATTAAATAATAACGAGCGGAACAAGGGCAGAAACTTCATTAACTTTAACCCCATTGAAATTGCAATGTCATTCGCTGCGAGCTGGAACTCTCGAGTAACCACTAATTTCAACTATATATATATAAAAAAAAACAAATGAATGATACAACCATTTCAACATGACATGATTTGACAACTATCGGTACAAGTTCTGTCAGCATGCTAATCACCTACAAAACTGAGGTTACCTCTGCGAGACCTGCCAAATGGAAGAGCCAACATACCCAGGATCAACCTCTTTTATTCTAGTGATTGATCGAAAGCAAAAGCAGGCCATTCTCCTTGGGGCCAGCAGCTCTGAACTGGATAATTTGCGTTGCGTTCCCTTTTCTTCTGTGTCTACAATGCTAGAAAGATCTACAAGCTGTCTTCTAATTCATCTGGTACATGCAGCTTCTCAATGTCAGCCTGTCAAATATTAAGAAACAAGAAGAGGTCAGCAAAAATAAATCCAAGCTGATGAAGAAGAAACAGGGGAGGTACCGTCCTTAAATTCATTTGAAGATTCAAGTTATGGTTTGTCAGAAACCAAGAAAAAAGCTAGATACTATAGTTCGAGCAAGTTCCAGCATGCAGATACGTGAGGCATTGAATACAGTTAAAATCAATCTGTGAAACAAAAACTGGTCTTCTAAATCTGTTTTCACTATGAAGTTCAAGCTCTGACCGATGCTATGAATTGCCAAATAAAATACAATGTAAATTTCACAGTCCATTTTTCTCGGTGAATACATCTATGCTTTCACTATCAGTTCCCAGATTTACAAAGCAAAAAAAAACTGGAATAAGCCAGTCACCTTAATTGTAGCAACATCGGTTGCTGATGGTTTCAAATCCAAAGCAAGACCAAAGTGAAGCATTGCCTTCTCATACATGTTACGCCTCTTATAAATCTTGCCCATCAAAGCATAAACACTGCTTTCACGTGGAGCATACTCTTTCAGCTCTTCTAGGACATCTAGAGCTTCATCAAAGCTTTCCAAGCTCACAAGTATATTAGCCTTCTGATACCTGGGAAGAGGGTTCTTCTTATCAGCTAAAATTGCCCTCTCCATCATCTCTAGAGCTTCCTCATTTCTCTATATATTTTTTAATAATCCAAAAGAAGAAAAAAAATTAGAAAACCACAGGACATTATCAACATTGGAAAATACAGAATTTAATATCAATTTGCATATGGCTCAACCTTCAAGGCATGCAAAGCAGTCCCAAGGTAAGACATTATCACAGAAGAATGTGGATTTATTTGGAAAGCCATTTGGAAGTGATGCTCAGAAAACTCATTTTTCTCTTGTCGAAGATAGACCATCCCAAGCCCATGCCAGGACTTGTAATGCCTAGCATCTATCCGTAGAGCACTCTGGTAACTCTTAATTCCATTCTCAAAATCTTCCAAGGCAACATATCTGCAGGTAACCAAGTAATTGCAAGAAAAATATATGAAACGTGAATCAACCATTGAATATAGAATTCAACTGTTTGAAAATACAAATATATCAGTTATCACAAGGAAAAGAAAACAAAAATGAAAATGAAAAACAAGAAACCAAGGGACCTACTCATGACCACATAAGGTGTGTGCATATGCAAATCTCGAATCAAGTTGTACAGCTCGCTGGAAATTTTTCAAGGCAGTTTCATGGTCTTTCTGCAGACTATAGCAATTTCCCATGGCACACCTGCATGTTCATTCAACCTGAATGAGTGAGAAATGCGGATGACAAATGATAAGAACTGGTAATGCTAAATACAGCTGCAGCAAAGTAAAATATGCAAGCTTGTTCTAACAGACTGAAATCTGCCAGCCTTGTGTTATTTAAACCCCAAATTTGTTTCAAGCACATTCAGAGAAGGATCATCAGGTTTGTATAAGCACCATAACACATACAACTATATCACCCAGTTAGGCGAAGCTGACCTGAAATTGTGAATGAACACAAAAGGACCCTTCACTCCACATAAAATAGGCAGGAGTACATACACGAAGCTATAAATAGGTACAGCACACCCAGATCTCAAGATACCAGTTTTATTCTGGAACAGTATTAATAATTTTCAACAAAGCATTCGTGTTTGAGGGTTCCCTCTTCAAGGCCCACAGGCATGAGAGAAACCAAATACAAAAAATGATGAGCAACATAAACAACTTTAGTGCTTGTTTTGAGAAGAAAAAATGAATGTGATGGCTCAGAGGAGAAATTGAAGGTAATAACCACCATGTAACATGTGAAAGCTGGATTGTAAACAGGTGCACGAGAAACAAAAGGCAAGGGAGGCACTGTACGTTAAAAAGGTATAATAACACTACCAAGATTGAGGAGCTAAACGATCAGTTGATATCAGTTCCTGAGCCAGGTAACTTAACTTCATTTCTTCCTTCAAATGCTGCAACAAAAGGAAGAATAAAAATTCATCTAAAGCAAGAAATAGTTATACCATAAATGCATGAAGTGCAAGCATCAAGCAATACAATTAAAATATAACACTTATTTCAAAGAAAGAGACCAGAAGTCACTTGTCCTATATAAAACTTCATCTAAAACCCTATATTACCTAGGTTTTCAAAGGAAGAGACCAGAAGTCACATATCCTTTCATATGGCATTGTTAACAACCAAGCAAAACAAACCAAATTTCTTAACTATGTTACTGGAACCTCCTATAGATAAACTCACATAAAGAACTGTAGAATATACATCCAATCCTTCTAAACTGTAAGGTGATGCTCGACGGGCAAGACTGAAGGCTCTATCAGCTTCCAAATAATCCACTAATTCAACGTATGCTTTTCCAACCTACAATTGAAATACAAACATGTTCAATAATGCATGGCATACAGATGGTTTAAAACCATAGAAAACAGTAATTTTAAGGGAAGCGAGCAAGAGAATGAACAAAAAATAAAAAGCAGCAAAGGTTCAACTATGCAATCATCATGTGATATGATAAAAAAAAAAAAAAATGAGAAATCGATACATTCTAAGTTCTAAATAAACCAAAATGAAAGACAGGAAAATAAAGAGGGAATCTCTTCAAATATGCAAAGGTAATCAAATCAACTGCTTCTAACTTCAAGTCAGCATTACAAACAATTTATCATAATATCATAAAAAATTGATGGCAGACTTTTAAAAGCCAAGTTTTAAACAGTTCATATACAATTTGATTAAACATGAAAACTCAAGAAGGAAAATTGTTTTATGAAAATTTTATTTCCGTAGCAGTTTTCACAGTTCAACTCAAAGATGGCCTACATTCAGTTCTGAAATCTCAATAACTCTCAATAATTTAATGATGCAAATTTGCAATGGTATCTAATAAATCCATCTACAATCTAATGATCAGTTTTCTGTGTGTATCTATCAGTCAGATGAGTGCATAATCTAATTAAGAAAAGAATATAAAAATTGAAAAAGAAGGATAGTATTTAATTTTCACTACTGATTTTTACCTGGCAAAGCACCCAGCCTGTATTATAATGCTTGTGTGGTAGTTTCATGTACACATCCAGTGCATCCTGTACACCAAGAAGCAAGCTAGAAAGTAAAAAGTAGTCCTGACAATAATAGTAACTATGCTCTTTTAGCAAACACCAGTTAATACCTGGCATCTGTACATGCAAAAAAGTCTATAACCTTCCCCAAGAGTTCTCAGGAGGCCTAATATTTCTAAAGCACCATTTAAGATACATGAAGCACTTATGGTTACTCCACCAACAGGCATGGTTGCTACTTCTGTTTCAAGAGGTCTAGAATCCCCAGGGGGCAATGAACTACAATTTGAAGATGTATTATTTGCACGCGAATCGTCAAAAGCCTCATTCCGTATACCTTAATATGATTAAAACCAAAATTTTCAAAAAACTGGTTAGTCAATAAGCAGCCAGAAGAACAAAAGAAAGCGTACAGCAGAACAACAAAAGATAGCTACAAAAAGAATATAACTTGCTATTCAACCTAAGTCCACTGGACAAAAATAAGTGCATTTCTACTTCAGCCAACACCAATGTCGATACTGGTGTACAAGCCAACAGTTGGTCAAACAAAAAGAAGAATAATCACCTTCATCATAATTTTCATTGGCCCATGACTGTCCCTTACGAACTGTCACTGAACGTATTGCCATAGAACTCAACTTGGAACCCCCGAGATATTTAGATGAGTTGTTACTTCCATACCCTGCAACCAGTGTAGCACTAGTATTTTGGTTGGCTCCTGCTTCTGCAGCAAGCCTTGTGCTTCGCCGAGGGCCAGAATCAAAAAATAACCTCCCAGAAATCTGAAAATAAATGAGGGCCAATGATGTTGTGAAAAGTAGTGAAATACTCATAAAACAAAGAAAAGATGGATATAGCAATAGCAGGTTTCACTGAGGCATGTTTATAAAATCACACAAAAGATACAAATAACCTTACCAATGTAAGTATCAATATAACAGGCCCAAACAACTTGCCAAATGGAAAGAAAACCTTCAATACACAGATGAAAAACAATCATGCATGCCCCATAAAATAATCAAGATGAAAATATTAGAAGATGTATTAACAAGGTCACCTAACAAACTGCAATTCCATAATACAATTGTGAACAGGAAGGTTAAAAACACCAGCCCATTAAGAAAATAATTTCAGGATCAGCTAAGCCTGCACCATGAAGACAAGGGAAGGAAGAAAATACCAAGCTGATAAACTGAATCAGATAAAGCAGAGGACAAAAAGAAAAGAAACAATGATCTCAAAGGGAAGATGACATTCAGCTCCAATATGGAAATTTGCATCATGAAATGTTTCCCATGTTCATTTATAACCCATTTTAAGCTGTAAATTTCACTCAACATCTTGGCTTGGAGAAGTCTCCTCGCACAAGAAAAAGAAACCTATTGATCTTCCTTATTTCAAGTGCAGTGTAATATGTGTGCTCCACGGCAAAGACCAGACATGTAGATTATGACATTTCTTTTAAAAAATGGCATAGAGTTTCCAAAATTTAGCATGGAAGAGATAATGGAGAAACAAAATTAAATGAAGAAAGGTTGTGTTGGAGCTCTTAACCTTCCGCAATTTCCCTTCATCAACAAACTTTTTACGTGGGCCCTGAATATTAGAATTCACAATCGACCTAGGAAAGTTATCAGAACCAAGTGTACTAGGATTTGAACAATTTGGCTGCACATTTCTGAACAATGGTGGCGGCGCGACACCTGACAACTGCAAAATAAAACCTTTGAAGCAAAACAATACAAAAGGATGAAACATGCTACGGAAAAGAATACAAAATCAAAGAAAACAATGTTTTGGAGTAAACTATATCCTAACCTTACTGTTGAGTGCAAAAATTATTTTTTTATAAAATTAAGAGAGAGAGAAAAGACAATTTAAGAAAAAAGACAAAACTCTAAGCTTTCTGTATAAAGATAGCTTGGAATAATTCAAATGACCATACCTGTGTGGCCATTGGTGAAGGAGTGTTATAAAATGACAGGTTTGGAGGAACACCATTTGAAGGCTGACTAACAGGCCCTCCTAACGTAGAGGCTACATGGTAATTTCCAGGAATATCTCTGAGGTTATTCCCTTGTAGGTGTTTCAACTGCCTTGGACTTCCATCTTCCAAGCCAAAGTTTTGAGCAGAAACTAAATTATGATCCTCGTTGGATATGCTCAAGTTATGGGATGCTGACACACAATTCATGTACTGCTTTTGAATGCAAAGAGCAGCTGCTTCATCAAAAACCGCAGCTGTTTCTTCAGCAGCGCCTAAAACATTGATAAAAAAGAAAGCCAACATAGTATCAGGACAAAAAAATATAGCTCAAGTAGAAAAACAACGTTTTATTTGAACCACAGGCTGGTTGCACAAGACTGCCAGTGGCACAGAATTGTGTGGGTGTTCAATGACCATACCTAATATACAAAGCTGCTCATAGGCGGCCCAGAATAGAGGATCTATAGATAAAGCCTGCTTAAAGTGATGAATGGCACTTTTCCTTCTATCGGTATACCTAAATCCAAATAAACTTAAACAAATAAGAAATTGATATATTAAACCAGGATGTAGAAGGAGAAGAATATAAATAAACAGCCAAATAAAATTAATTAATTATGCAGGTTCAAGAATTCAAATATGAAACTAGAAGCACACTATACTTTTTTAGTGAGGTGTAATAAACAGCCAAGGAGAATGCCTTTGGGATATCAAGAAGCTTTGCAAGATACATACACAGCTCTATAGCCTTCTGAAAGGGAAACAAATATTTTGACATCATTTCATAAGATTTTAAGATCTAAATCAATGAATATACACGGTTTGATGAAATTAACAATTTCAAATTTTCACTGAATCAATGGAAAACTTTAATTGAGGGCATTCTGTCTCTTTCGTTAACATTTCACAGAGCACATAGTCACTACAAAGAATCTAGCAAGTCAAGAAAAATAGTTTTATATCATTGATTCTTCCTTTCTTGATGTTCTACAGCAATACATGAAAATATATGCCTACAATTAAAGTAAAAGTTAAAAGATCTATTCAGAAACTACCCCCTTAATTCTCTTGTGATAGTTAATCACTAAATATTTTAGAAAGAGGTGAGCAACCTGTAGATAAGCCCAAGAAGGAAATGCCCAGGTGCACCATTTGGAACCTGATAGAGAAGAGAAACAACACAAGCAAATCAACGACGTCCAGAAAAGTGCGTCAAAAAGTGCACAGCTATGCCCAGCATTCAGCAATAATGAATTTCAGGACTTTGAATACATACTTACTCCAGCTGAAAATGCTTTTTCATAGATAAATGATGAGAATGGTGATAAAAACAGTCTGCTTTGTGAACCAAAGGTACTTTAGAAAAATGCCAAAAAAATTTTCACTTAAGAAATTCCAAGAGGTACCTCAGCACCAGGCTCATTAGGAGGACATAATGCCGCTTCCGCTTCATTTAGAAGATCCATCTGAAAGCATGATATCGCAAACAAGTAGCGGGATTGAGCCATTTGTGTTCCTAAAAATAATAACAAACAGGAAAAAGCAGAGAGATACATGAATAGGCAACACTTTTAATGGATCGATGGCTATAAAGGGGAAAAAACCAAGACAAGACCATTTAATTAAGACCATCACAAGTTAACAACCATTTGGAAGATGAAAACGTGAAGCATACTACCTTTTAGAATATGATATGCAGAGTAAGCTTGACTATTTTGCAAATAACATCCGGCTAACAATTGTAAATTTGTCTGCATAAACAAAATGCAATTATTTTGAAGTCCAGTAAAACAAAGTACAACAAAAAGAAAAATAAATAAACACATAACATTTGTCTCAAATTGATAACAAAAACAGCCGACCTGTAGAGGGATGGATAGGAAACATAACATTGTCAGAATAGACAAGTAGCTAGTTAAGGTATCTTGTCAAAAATAAGACCCCAGGTTTCATCTAGTCATCTACGTAGTTTGGTTACCAAATCTGTTTCATTCAATAGCAGTGTTGAAGCACGTGGAGAATAAAGCCCACTTTTGATTCGCCCAAGATTCTATGACTTACAAGTATCAAAAACCTTAGCCCCCCTTTTTTTTCTTTTAAGATGTCAAATTCACAAAATACATCAGAATTTCAGACTTTTTCCCAAAATTCCCCAAGAAATGAAGAAGAAGAAGAAGAAGAAAAGTTCGAGCCACGTAGAGCTCCAATCAGTACTGAATCGCCATAAAATTATAAAATAAAATAAAAAATACTAAGAGAAAAAACGATCTTGCCAGTAAAAAGTAATACCCCTAACTGTTCTTGAGAAACCAATACAAAATCAATAAAAATACAGCCACTGTGTTTCAGAATTCTAAGAGTTTATCCCTTCAATTTTCTAGCTGTCTCTCAGAGACCAAACAAAATGCCTCGAAATTAAATAAATAAATTGGAGCTTCTGGGGTTACCTCGGAAGGAAACTCAGCGCAGAGTCGTTCACACATGAAAATGGAGTTTCGATACATGAAATGGCGAAGACTGTTGTTTACACAGTCTATTAGAATCGCTTCCATCTTTTTCTTCTTCTTCTTCTTCTTCTTCTTTGATTCAGAGAGAGGAGACAGGGTAGGGGTTTTCTGGTTTTGGGGGTTTCTTTAGGTTCAAAATGGGATGGCACGTGTTAGCATTTGTTTCAAATAAAGCCTCACGTACGAAGGATTGTTCAGATAATTAATACTGTCTGGATTAAGCGGATGTATTGTCCCCCTCCTTTTGATATTTTTTAATGTAATGCCTATACTTTTAATTTTTATCATGCTCATCCTCTAACTCGGCCATTTCCATAATTTTTAGACTTCTACTAGTTTTACACGCCCCTGTTATGCTGGGTCGAATAAAAAAAATTAATATAAAAAATTATTTTTTATTATTATTAAGCGCAACCCACATATCAATTTTAAAACTTTTTTATTTGACTTTATATCCTAAATAATGTGGGAGCTGGCATGACATTATCCAATTAACTTAGTTTGTCTAAAGCCAACTAGCCTAACCAAAAAAAAAAAATTGAAGAGATTGACAAGAAAAAAAACATCTCGACCAAGCTTTTTGCTTGGTCCAAGTTTAAATTTAAATCATGTGAAGTTGTCCTGATGTGACTTAGATGATTTGGTCAATTAAAAAGCAACATGTTTGACGGGTAAAAAAAAAGTCTAAAGACAAAATTAAGAAAAAAATGATGAAATTGATGGGAAAGAAATTATTAATCCGACTCCTTGTCTAACTCGAGTTTAAAATTAAACCATATGGGTAGTTTTTTTAATGTGATCTAATTGACTTAGTCAATTTAAAAGCAACTCGAATGATTATTAAACAAATAAGGATGAAATTGAGAAAAAAATAATTAGATTGAAATAAAAAAATAAATGAAAAAAAATTCAATGGTCAAATAAACAGTGAAGCTCCATTAATTTTCCCAATTGTTTTAGTACAATAGGGTAATAGATCATCTACCCTTATATATTATATTATATCGCATGTACTCTTATATATTATTTTAAGAAATTCACACTTTCTTCTAACTTTTATTGTAGGATAGAATTATAAAGGGGAAATTATATTTAACATCCTAAGGTTTGGTGTTGATTACACTTTGCCTCCATAGTTTGAAAAATTACACTTACTCTCCGAGTCAATTTAGAATTTCAGATCGGGTTGAAATGTCATCTTACCCTTATATAAATTATAACTTAAAACCCTCGTATAAATTTCTTGAGATATGACGATTGTAAGAGAGAATGGTTGTCTTAGTTAGAAGTGGAAGAGAATTGTGGTTGGTAGCTGCTGGATTAGGTAATTGTTAGTGGTTGGGTCATTGTTGTCATGGTGGTTGAGGTTTGTTGGCATGCGTGGTAAGCATTCTTGTTAGTGGTTGGCGACGAGGGCGATTGTTCGTTGTTGCCATATATGGTGTTGTATTATTGTTAGTAAGCCACGAAACGTCTATTTTAGCTTGTCCTCTTGCTTTTCCTTTTATTTTCATTTCCTCCTTTTACTTTTTTTTCTTCCAAATCTAGTATTTTGATTAAATTCTTCAGGTTGCAACCATAGGTGGAGGTGATTTGGGTTTGTTTGATGTAGTATTTGGAGGTGTATTTCTCCCTCCAAGCGGCTTTGGTTAGGCTGTTAGTTGGAGAAGACAGTGGTGGTCAACTATCGATGTAAAGAAAATTTGCTTGTTACTACCACGAATATAAAAAGTGGCTAAATATGTGGGGTTAGGTGAAGAAGAGAGACTCGATCTTGTGTGAAAGAGGTTTGAGTTTCACCTTTACTTGAAAAGACGAGAGACTGTTTGTTTGAGGATGATGTGGTGGTTGGTGGTTGGCCAACGAAGACGAGAGTGTTACTATTGGTTGGTGTTTAAGGATGATGAGGTGCTTGGTGAATGGCAACATGGTGAAAAATATGAGAAGAGAAGTTCTACTATTAGTTGTTGAAGAAAAATGGAAGCTTAGAAAGAAAGAGGTTATCAATTTTGAAGAAAAAGAATGATTATTTTTGCCTTTATCAGTTTTAAGAGAGGTTTTTTGTGTGTGTTTATTTTGTGTATAGTGAGGGGGGCTATGAATTGGTAAGGGGAATGAAATATAAGAGGTTGAAGGAGAGAGATAGTGTGTGAGGCGAGTACTAGCTTCGATGGAGTTGTAGTGCTTTTATTGGCATTGATTATTTGAAAGGTTGTTGTGAGCAACAATAAGGATATAAAGTGGTTGTGTTTTGGGATGATATTTTTATCTTAGGGTTTTTTTAGATATTATTTTAAAAAATTATGGCAATCTTATAAATATTTAATTGATTTTTGTTGATTTTTTTTTTAAGAAGATGTAAAGTGTTACTCAAGTATTAAATCATATAAGGCTAAATGTAATTTTTCAAACTAAAAAGGCAAAGTGTAATTAACATCAAACCTCAAGATGTTAAATGTAATTTCTCCAATTATAAAATTATATTTTAATGCAGAATCAATTACAATTCATTAGATTAAGTTCTCTAAACATACATTATTGGGAACTCTATTAATGATTATCAACATTGCAAAGTATAATATGACAAACCTTTTTCATTATAAATTTCTTGACTAAGCTTTGATACCATTTTGTGGGTTGGATATAATTTAGAAAATAAGTAGAAGAAAAAATTAGATGAAAACATAAAAAATAAACTTATAAAACATAGACTTATATTTATGAAAAATATTATAAGATGAATAGAGTGAGCATATAATAGATAATACTAGGTTGAATTTGCTTTGCCTTCACATTACAAGATGCACATAGTTATATTAAAATTTTGAAGTTGATCATATTAAGGATGTTACATCTAGAAGATGCTTTTATTGAAAGAATATTCTTGAAATGTCGATGGAAATGTGTTTTAGTGGATGATAATATTAGTGGTGATGTCTTAGAGATTCATTATAAGTAGATATGGAGTGGATGACGATGTCAATTGTGATGTTTTAAGATTGATGATGTTAGGAATGACATCACTGGTCTTTTTGATCCAAATTATAGGCCCATACATATATATATATATATATGGGCCTATAATTTGGATCCTCATTAGGAAATTCTTTTTCATCATAACTTGTTATTTGAAAAGGAGATTTTTTTTATATATTTTGAGTTTAAACTTAAATATGTCAGGTCGACTTGAATTCTGCTTTTAGAATTAAGGCATGTAAATTAGCCTAAGAAAAAGTTTATAGTATTCTTCTCTCTCCCCCCTCTACCATATAACCTCTATTTCTCTTTCCTTTCAATTGAGCCTTCAATTGATGTTTCTAATTTATTTTTATCAATCATGCAATTATGTTTATTCATATATGTTAATCAATCCCCTTCTACCAATTCATTATCAAAAGTGAACATAGTAATGACAAATATTGTTTATCATATAAATTGGAACACAAACCTATTTAAGTAGTTTCTACTTTGTTGGGGCTTTTAAAGGAAACCATTTGTTGCTATTGTTGTTTTTGTTCTGGAGGAAAAGATTAGATCTTATGCCTTATTTTAATATTTCCATGTTTGTATTGGTGTTATACTAAAATAGAGTACTAGATCTAATATTTTCCTCTATAATAGAAACAACAATAGTAACAAATGATTTCCTTTCAAAACCCCCAATAAAGTAGAAACTACTTTAGTTGTGATTTTGATTTATGTGGTTTTGGTTTAGTGATTTTGATATGAAAATTAATTTGTTGCTTCTATAAATCTTGTTAATATTTAAGTATAAGGATATTAGTGTGTCTTTGATATTCTTAATTTGATATTGAAGATGATGACATGAACAAGTTTATTATTATGTGGTTTTGAACTTTTGATACGATAATCAATTTGTTTTTTATTTTATCTTAGTTAAGATATATTCAGAAGTCAATATGATATTTATCATTTAGTAAAATCTTTTTTTATTTATTTGTAGATTATGAGAACTTCTATCCCAATGGAGAAAAGGAAGTTTTAAAAAGGGATGGGCAGAAATCTAAGTCCAAAGGTAAAAATTTTTGGATTATTTATTTTAAAAGACAAGAAATAAAATAATTTGTTTTTTTATTGATTCTCCTTTTCTTTTCTAGAATTTCAAAGAATTCTTTAAATGCAAACCATGATGAGCCAGATTTTAATAAAAAAAAACATTAATGGTAACTGCTTCTTTATCCCTTTTTTTTTTATGATGGTGACCAACAACAAGTAATAGTATTAATAATATTCTTTTACACCATTTTATCTTTTTTTTTCTTTTAATCTTATTAACCTTTTAGCTTGGCATGCTAAAAGCTTCTTGTTTTCATGTTATTAAAGCTTGTTAAGTTTTTTAATCAACCTAACTCTATTTGGTATAGTTTCAAATGTACCTCATAATTTTTTTTTAAACAGTTGGATTCATCTAATCTAACCAATATATCCAATCAACCAGATGATTAGTAGCCATATATTTCCAAGGAGTAGATTTTGTTAGTGGTGTCTAAATTCATTCCAAACTTTCGTTTTTCTTACCTTATCATAATATAGATGTTCGTTAATTGTGAATTTTTTGTCTTGGCTTAGAAAACCAACCAGCATAAATCCAATTCATGAAAATTAATAATATAAGCTCAACTCATGGATATTTGTGATATCCATAGAAAATTCAGCTCAACCTGATATATCCACCACACTTGGGTCCAAAAAAAATTGAATGGGCCAGGTTAAAATTTTATAAAATATCAAAATTTAGGTTGGTTATAACCATGGATACAAAACCAACCCGATTGTATCCATGAACACCTCTACCCAGTGTTATGATTAATAGAAAACCCTAACTGATTTGCATAATTCTAAGGTAAGGGATTGATTATGCTAAAAGGAAAATATCATCACCCTGAAACATCCCACCTGAGGTAAATTACGTTGTTACTCTTTTTTTCTATTCCTAATAATTTGTTATGCCTATCTACTAATAATGTATCTACATGGGTGATATCAGGTCTACTCTTATGAGTTAAACTCTATATAGATGGTTGGTTATAGTAGTGGCACATCTCTAACACATATTTAAAGGGCTTGTTACAGTTGTACGTCGTTGCACATATCATCGGTGTCTGATCGATGCATAGGAGGTCTTTGTGGTGGCAATATGGTCACCACAGGCTAGTGAGGGAGATCCAATGCCTTGAAGGTCCAGTGGTAAGGGTTCTATCACAATTGTCTGGTTTTCTCTCTCTAGCTGGTCACATAAAGGTGATTAGGGCCTTTTAAATATACTTTCTTCTCTTATATAAATTTAAATTCAACTTAATTATTATTTTTATTCATGTTTCTATTCTTATTTTATAATTCTTATTCGATTTTTTGTATACTTTAATCAAATTTTGAACAAAACAATCACATAATGTTTGGACTCGTTAGGTCAAACGAGTCATTTTAGGTTAATTTCAACACAATTTAATTTAAAACCTAGGTCATGCAAAAGGCCACCTGGTTGGGCGAGTCAAATGAATAAAAACAAGAAAAGTATGCTAGCAAATTATTTTGTTTCAATGCATTTTTTTTAAAATATTTTTATAAAAAAAATATGAATATGTAATTAAATAAGAAATTATAAATGGCATGATGGACGTGAGATTATTACAAAAACCTAAAATATATGGGAAAACCACTATATAAATATTGTGTTTTATTATGGATTGTAATAGTGAGATTATATTTTTGCCCTTTACTAAAAAAAACAATGAGTTAACCTTAGAGGGTAAAAAAAAGTCTTTTCACGAGGTCCATTTATCATTCTAGAATTGTTTGAGGGTATCTTAATCTTTTTTATAATGTTATGCATAATGAAATTACTTGGTTACCTATAAAAGAAATAAAAAACCTTTGGTCTAGAGGCTTTTTCAAACTTTCATTTTATCATGCATAATATGACTACTCTATTACCCTTACAACCAAAATATCTTAGACTTGGCTTCAGGGGCATGTCATTACTCAAATTTTTACCTTATTTTTCAAAAAAAATTCCAAAAATATAGAGAAACAACAAAAAATCCAAAGTATACATTTTAAATATATTTGTGTTATTTTTCAACATTTTTAGTGTTTTTTTAAAAAGAATTTAAAATTTTGTTTTCTACGCGTTTAGCTATTAACGTGTCCATTAAAAAATTATTGGTAATTTTTCTCATCGACTTGACATTGCTTTTCCAAAGAAAAAAACAAAATAAAAAAAAAAATAATGGTCTCCCAAGTTTCTTCGCCCCTCACTCTTCCCCACCCAAAACTAAACTAGACCAATGAAGCCACCAACCATCATCATGGTCTCCCATATGAGAATCCGCTAAAGAATTAGACCATTTGATACTCCAAAACATATAAAAAAAAGATCATATCCCACATCTCTATGTTTTCCTTCATTATCAATCTTCTTCAAGCCATCACATATCGACCCTTCACTATTTTCCTTCCATGCAACAACAACAACATCCCTCACCAATGACAACCTCTCTTTTTCTTTAGCCATTGTGCTTCTTTATTTCTTAAGAAAAAACCGATGGCTCTTGTTCCTTTCAAAACAATAGCCAACAGCACACCACAACACCAACTCCTCCTTGTGACAACAATAGGCAAAGAAACATAGCCTCTATCATGACAAAAAAAACCAGTAAAGAGAGAGAGCTGAAAGAGAGAAAAGGAAAAGAAGTCAAAGCTTGAGGTGTCCGATTTCCTTCCTAGGAAAACATGAAGGGGCATTGTTGGTCCATAAATAAAAAGGAGATAAAGGAGTTTCGAATTCACCAACTCACCCTCCTTTAGCAACGGTGGCACATGAATCCACATGCTAATAGTGGTGGCGGTGCGTGGTATACGTGCTACCAATGTTTTTATAGCCCTTCAGATTTGATTTTCATAGATCTCGGACAGACCAAAGGCCTTGAAAGGTTGATCCATAACTCAAATTATTATTTTTATAGATTTCTAAAATGTTGAGAAATTTGGGACAAGATTCTCATTATTATGTATAGTTTTTGGGTCTGTTTGAATTTTATTTAAATCAATGTGTGTATTTTATTTGAAATAATTTGATAATTTGTGTTGGATTATGAGTTTTATTTTTTGGGTTGTAATTGTTATTTGAACATTTAATATCGATTTATGGATTATGCCTAGTTTTATGTTGACTTGTTTGAATTAGTATGCGACTTGAATGAAGTTTATGAAACTAACAAGATTTGAGTTGATTTTTAGTATTATTGGATTATTAAGTTGGTGAATAAATAATTTGTTTTAAGTTGATATCTTGATTAAAATAGTTTGGTTAAAAACATGTTATTGTGTTTTGTCAAATATGACCTTAGTCTAATTTAATAAATTTTCAAAGTTTCTAAAGATTATTTTGCAATTAACTTTAAGTTTTTTCACATCATTTTTTACCCTTTTGTATTTAATATTTGAAATTGTGACCTGTATACGAGCTGCTTTTTCAAAATTAAATAAACTTGTTTCCTTCTACAAAAAATAATAATAATTTTCTTAAAATATAATAATAAATACATTTAAATATCTTAATTGTATATGAACAAGTCTCTCAAATAAAAATCATATTTTGCATAAAAAATATATAAACAAATAAAAATACATGGCATGATTTAGTATTTTTTTTAATACCAAAATTCAAGAAATAGTATTTTGTTTATATTTTTGCATGCGTTTTTTTTTTTTTAAATTTAATAACAACTTTATTAAATTCATAAGAACTTAATTGATATTTTAAAAAATTAATTTGTTTATTTCAATATTAAGAATTACTAACTTATATATAAGATGTATTCCTAGTATTAAAAGAAATAATTGCAAAAAAATATGTTTAGACTTCATAATGGCTAGGCTTAACTCAAAAAGTCATGGTCCACTTGACACGACCGAAAGATTGATGTCTTCTCCCAAGTGCAGGAGTGTCGAAGTAATAAATAACCCGGCAAGACCGGGGTTGAATCACAGAGAGGTTAATTGTATAAATTATAAATAACAAGACGGCAACAACAATAATAACAACAATAGTAGTAGTAGTAGTAGTAGTAGTAATAATAATAATAATAATAACAATCAGTATGTGGCGTTGTTATACCTGAGAATGATCTAAAAGATCGGGTCACAGGTTTCCAGCCTATATACTGAGTTTATGAAAAGATCAAAGATATATATTATATAATATAAACAGAATGTAAATAATAGTAGTAGTAGTAGTAGTAATAATAATAAAAGAAGAAGATGAAGAATTTAATGAGAACTTAGAGATGAAAGATTAATGTAAGGATTAAATAATGATAAAAATAAATGTCAAGGTTAGAGGATCCACCAATGGTATTTCAAATAAGTATAGTATAAACTCTTATTACTCAATTTGGAAACCACACATGAAGGAGGTTCTAATCGAATGATTTGTCATTAATAGCTCATTATAAATTATTAACATGATCATATTAATTATCTTATTTACATAACACCAAACTTTTAAATATTGTTAGGAATTCATGATGTTAACAACAAATCAAGTTCCTTTCATAGCCCAGGTGTAGGTAATACCATACGGTTGGGCTATGAGAGTGCCAAGCATTTGTTGTACCAAGTGTTATACAACACAAATCTAGATTAACCATTTAACAAGCAAGGTATTAAGAATTGGTAAGATAAAAAGATAAGACATGTTAATATTAAACATTAAGGTCCATGTTGAGTTTACACCATACTTGTTCTTACACCATTAGTGTAACCTTTTCACCTTGACATAATAAACTTAGCTAAACATAATGAAAAAGAAATTTGAGGTCATTTGGACATCTAGAACTCGAGATATGACCCAATTACCGAACAGTGTTCCAGTTTGGACTACACCAACATCTCTTTTCTAAGTTTGGCCGTCTCTTTGTCCTTTCAATTTCCATACTTGAACTCATCAATCAATCCTTTGATTTATGTGATAGGCCTGCATTTAAAATGAATATTTACCATATATTAAAGCATTTTATAGTATTAGACTTTTATTATAAAATATGTTTTAGTTAAGGAGTTATTAATACTTTAAGTGCAAAATAATGATATAAAATCTTGATAAATATGCACTTTTAAGTACTAATCACCACTCTACTGAGGTGGACCGAATTTTAACCATTAGACAAACTAACAGTTAGAAGAAATACAACAGTGTCTATCAAACAAATAGCCAATGTAGCTTACCTTAGGTAGGGTAGTCTAGTGGTGATATTGTTCTCTATATACAGAAATAGTCCTCTTATCCAGACTCTAAAGATTACTTAAGGTTTCTAGCGACCAAAATATTAAGTGATAACTCTAAACCTTTTTAACTAATAAAAAATAAGGATTCCTTGTTCTTTTCACCCATACTCAAGGATTTCGATCCGGGAGGACCATTGTTGCGACACTGCACATGTATGACAAGGCATATTCAACATTTAATATTTTTTGTATTGCAATAATCATGTGGTTTCAGGAGCGATTTGGTAATTTAATTAATAATAAAAAAGCTAATGGTGCATTCGTGGAGCGCACCAATAAGTGAGCTACACCATTATCTTTGGGCGATGCGTGTGGTGGCTTATAATAGATAAAAATTAGCTTGATGTTTTCTGATTTGAAATTGCAGGGCCTACCTTCTTAGGTGATGTGAGTGGTGGAATTCCTAACAAGTGGCTTTCTTCTTCCTTTTTCCTTATTTTCTCTTTCTTCATTGATTTTTATGCTTGTCCTTGCAATGTTTCATAATAGTCCTTCAATTTGTTTTTCTTAGAATTTGATTATTGTTCTTTTAATTGCTATTTTTTTTATTTGAATTCATTTATAGAATTGATTTTTTTTTCTGATTTTATTCTCTATTATTTTGTTATCTTAGATTTGATCCTCATTCTTTTGATTGTTATTTATTTTATTTAGGATAATTTTTAATTTTTTTTCACAACTTCATCATATTTACATATCATGTTTTATTCCTATTTTTTTATTGCTATTTTTAAACATTGAAAAGTTTTTTAAATTGTTTTTTTTATTTCATCATTAAATATTAAATTGAGATTCTTGATTGACTCTAGGTCTAGGATTTAACGATTTGCAAATATAAGAGATTAACTCAGACTTAAGAGATTTACTAGGGTTGATTTGTTTTTTTTTTCTTTTTTTAAACTCATGTTTTTCATCCTTTGGTATTTGATTTAATTGGATATTGGGCTTTGTAATTCCTTTTCTTTATATAGGATTTTTCACTAATTTTAAAAATAATAGGAGTTCTCTCGGGTCATTTTATTTTTTGTTCTTTGTTGGATTTAACTTTTTCATAAAGAATATTTTTTTGTGAATTAAGTTAAATTAAATTCTCATTATATATTTTTAAAAAGATATCATCTAGTATGTCATAGTCTCCATTTATTTTAATATTTTTTTTAAGGTTAGAAAAAAAAAAATCTGACCTGCAGCGTAGCTGCAGGCAAAAAATCATATGTTTTTTTTTTTAAGCTTATGTTTTTTTAGCTTTATTTTTTAACATTTGATTTATTTAGAGATTGAGCTCTATTTTGTTTTTTGGTTTCTATATGATTTTTCACTAATTTTTGAAAATAACTCGAGTTATCTCAGGTATTTTTATTTATCGTACATTGTTTGTTTTTTTACTCATATTATTAAATTAACTTAATTTAATTGATTCAGTTAAGTCAATGATTCAAGTCACATATGTTTCTTTCTTCTATAAAAACTTTGGCATCGCTTGGACATTCTTTTTTTCATGTTGGTAACAAATTGGTCCGACCATCGTCAATGTTTACTAGAGTTATTTTTTTAATTGATTTTTTTTTCATTTCAGACTTTTAATATTTGAATAATTAGAATTGAATTTTCTAATTTGTTTTGATTTAAATTCCACAAAAATAATCATTGGCTTATATCCTAGATTGTGGTTAAACATAGTTGGATGAGTTGATTTGTCGTCTTAATATTGTTTTAAAAAAATATGTTAAATGTGTCATCTTTTTAATATTTTAAAAGTTCTTTTTTTATTATACATTAAAAAACTTGACTCCCTAGCATTGTTATATATTTTTTAAGGTTATAAGAAAAGGATTCGAAACCACGACATTAAAAGTAGGTAAAAAGAACTAATATTTTTTATTATTTAATTTTTTGATTTAATTTTTGGTTTTTTTTGAATATTTTTTAGTATTTATTAACATATATAATTATTAATTAATTTTATTAAATACATGCGTTTAATTTTTAATGCAAATTTGAACTTTTTTTGGTAGTTTTTTTTTTTTTTTTTTTTTAATCAGTGCCCATATTTTTTTTTCAAGTTGAAATTAACTTTTTGAACCGGACGTTGGCACCAGAATCAGTGCAATGTAAAAGTGAAGAGGCCCACAAAGAAAAGAATTCCTCCGCGAAATTGAACTGAAAAAGTTGGTTTGAAGCATCTCTCTGTAAATGGACGGCGAGACGCAATCACCAAGGGACTCCAACCCCGAGGCAGACGATCAAACGGTCGAAATTGATCCATCAAGCACCGTCCTTGACCTAACCAGTTTTCAGCTTCATGATCTCAACTCAGTTGAGTTATCTCCGAGTCTCACAGAGTTAGACCTGACCGCGAATCGTTTGTCGAGCTTGGACCCTAGAATCGCGCATCTCTCGAACCTCAAAAAGCTTTCTCTCCGTCAAAACCTCATCGACGATGCTGCTATTGAGCCTTTCTCTCGCTGGGACTCAATTTCCGGTCTCCAGGTAACTCAATTTTAATTTATTTATTGGTGCTCTAATTATTACTCTATTCACTGTCATTACGAAATATAATGTCTTAATTCGTAAATTGTTAGTTTATTTTTACTACTTTTAATTAAAGATAACTGAATGATTTAATATTTTAATCATTAATGGAATGCCCGTGCTGTGTTGTTAATATTATGGGTTTGCAGGAGCTGGTGTTAAGGGATAATAAGCTGAAGAAAATACCGGATCCCGGCATATTCAAGAGTCTTTTGGTTTTTGATGTTTCTTTCAATGAAATTACTTCCTTGCATGGATTGTCTAAAGCCTCTAACACTCTCAAGGAACTTTATGTGTCTAAAAATGAAGTTACTAAGATAGAGGAGATTGATCACCTCTATCAGTTGCAAATTCTCGAACTTGGCTCCAACAGATTACGGGTTAGTACTCTTTAAATTCTGAAGAATCTTCTTTACCCAGAGTTAGGGATTGGTGGGGTTAAGATACACAAATACAGAAATCGCAAGCCTGTTGATGTGAAAAGAAAGCTTTTAGAGACTAAATGGGAAGATGGTGGATAATATATTCTTAGGAATTTCCGGAGCATGGTCTAAAACTTGAACTACTTACTTTGGTCGTTTACAGGTGATGGAGAATATGGGAAATTTTACAAGTTTACTGGAGCTGTGGATGGGAAGAAATCGTATCAAAGTAGTTAATCTATGTGGGTTGAAATGCATCAAGAAGCTTAGCTTGCAAAGCAACCGTTTAACTTCTATGAAAGGATTTGAGGTACTTAAAAGAAACTGCCCTTTTGTTAGCTAGTCAAACTCATATCATTCTGCTTTATCAAAAATAAAAAAAATAAAAAATAAGAATGAAAAAAATAAATATATCCATGGTTTTCTGCCACATTGAAATTGCTGTCTAAATGTGATCCCCGATATTATTATTTTTATTTTGTCTAAATTTTAGGAATGTGTTGCTTTAGAAGAACTGTACTTGAGCCACAATGGTATTGCCAAAATGGAAGGCTTGTCAACCTTGGCCAATCTTCATGTACTCGATGTATCATCTAACAAGCTAACTTCAGTGGACGACATTCAGAACCTCACCCAGTACGTTTAGTCTTTCAAACTCTTGGGATTATGATGTCTCTTTCCTGGTTGATTTCATTGCTTGACTCATGGCATGCTTACAGGTTAGAGGATCTGTGGCTCAATGACAACCAAATAGAATCACTTAAAGGTGTTGCTGAGGCTGTCGTCTCTTCAAGAGAGAAACTAACCACAATCTACCTTGAAAACAATCCATGTGTAAGATATTCTCTAACTTGGAGAACCAACATTTTCAGGACCCTAACTACCTGCATGCTAAGCTATAGCTTACTAGACAATGTTGTTGATGGTTCACTGCATGGAGATGTTTCAGTCCTGCTCTGTCTAGTTTTAATGGCGGTCATAGTTAAATAGGAAAGCATTAGATCATGACCTTTCTTTCTCTGAAAGGTATATCCTGAGTCATAGATCCACCCCATCATTCTGAGCTTTGTATCAGTGGTTCTCCTCCTGCGCTTTCACCTTTTCTTGGATCAGCTGGATTTCCCACCTGTCACCTCAATATCTTGTTAGATGTCTGACACTTTTATTTCCTATTTGATGTTTATTTACCAGATCCTAGACTCTTTTCCAATTTTTTTGAATAGTTGCTGCAAGAAAGGCATGTACTTGTGAAGATAGAGCAACTTAGAGACTAAAATTTCTAGTGACAGTGTGCATCTCTTGCCCTGGAAGGAAAGTTAATACCTATTTTTCCAATTTATTCTAGCATATCAATCGTATGGATTCTCATTATGCTGGTTGATCACTAGTAATAGATATTTTTTAAAGCCTTTTAGGTGAGTTCTCAATGTCAGCTGTATGCTCTCGAGTTTTATTGTTCCACTATTTTCAACGTATATTAGGAGTGAAAATGTTGATACTTCTTTAGCAGTTATACACTTTTATTTTCTTATCCTTAAAGAGCAATTAGAATATGCCAACATTATTTGTCACCATTCTGTGATCCTATTCAAGTTTTATGCACAAGTAGTGCTTTCCTTAAATATATATTAATTTAGCTTGTTCATTAGATTGAATATCATTCTTCTATTGAACCCATTCCTTAGAAAGATCTTTTAAGACCAATGTGCCATGATGATGCCTCTTTAGCCAACTGTATACATGAATTTATGTGTTAGAAGCTCTGAGTGATAAAAAAAGCACTGAAATTGAATCCTCCTTGCAGCTCTTTTTCCAGATAGGACCATGAATAATCAGCATATACTGCATTTCATAAGAGAGCAACTCTTTTTCTGTACTTGCACATAATTGATACTGTCTCTTGATGTCTGTTGAACTTCTGAGGCAAGTGCATGACAACTGATTTTGTTGTTTTTTCCTTATTTGTCTGTACTCATATCTCATACAAGAAACCGTTGAAAAGTTTGCATGCAAAATGACAATACTTATGCGTATCCTGTGTGATGGTAAATATCATAATAGTCTTAGCTTCGATGTGCCAAAAAAATTGCTTGGATCACCTTTTTTTGGGGATCAGTGCTGCTTGCTTCCTTGAAAAAGAGGGAAAACTACTGTTCCTTTTTGGTTTCCCTTGGATATTCCTCTTTTTTTCCCCTTGCTGTAACCTTTGTTATTGTGTAGCGATTTCACTTATAGTCATGCTTCTTCTATTACAGGCAAAATCTACAAACTACACTGCCTTTTTGAGAGAGTTTTTTCCAAATATTGAGCAAATTGACTCCAATGTGTTTGCCTAGTCTTGAATTTTTCTTGCCTGGACACTGCTATCTATGAGCTCAAATCCTATTTGGGTAATACATCTTAATCACATAGCATTTCAACTTTTGGCTGCACTTGTTGAGCATTGCTTTTAATATGTTCTCATGGAAATCTGGATTGCTGGTGGAATTATGCTACAAATTTTTATTTCAGGGGAGATAACTGCTTCTGCAAGGACACTGTGGATCCAAGTTTAGGCATTTATCTGGTATCACATTATCTCAATGCCAGAAATTTTCGAAGGATTTGTATTTGTTGTTTGTTTGATTTTGCAGGAAAGCTTATTTACCTTTTTTTTTTCCTCTGAATACTTTCATATTTCTTTATGTAAGTTTATTTTAGCTCTCTTCTCTAATATCACATTTTAAGTGTGAAATCTCAAGACTGTTGTTTCCCGTTCAATCTTCTGTTATATTTAGGCACCGTACAAGTTTTTGCTATTTTTGGGAGTTTCTTCCAAGATAACGCATCTCATTACATGACATGAATTGTGGAAGTTTCTTCATTTTGGGAATTGTTGTCCCTGACACACGCTGTTATGGAATTAAAAGCCTGGCGTAAGCATGTGCATTGCCTTCAAATTGTTTGGTAGGAATTTTAGGTAATCGATGTGATTTATCTACACTCCTTTTCTTCTTATTTAGTATTAACAAACACTAAACATGTTAGCTAAATCACTTTAGCTACACCCACAAAACACTATCTAACTATTTATTAGAATAGTATTGTGTTTTTTTTTTTTTTTTTTAGTTTTCACCTCTCAATTTTTTGTTTTGAATTTCATCTTTAGGTTGTTTTAGGAATTGTGTTCAATAATTTTTTTTTTATGTTGAGTTATATGTCAATCTCATGATTTATTTATTTTATTCTTATTTTTTCTCTGGATTTCAACTTTCAATATTAGATATATTAAAAGTGGGGCTTCATACTTGATTTGCTTTAAGTGAATTTATCCCGATTTCATTACCCAAATCACAAGTTTAACAAGTTAATCTAGGTTGATTTAGGTCGGTTTTTTTGGGTTGCTTTTTCTTATTGATTTTTTTTCTCGATTTTATCTTTCAACATTGAGTTGGTTAGGAATTGAGTTATAATTTTTTTAAATTTGTTTTTTATAAGGTGATAATGATCTTTTGATCTGAGTTGCGAGTTTGGTAGGGTGACGATGTTTATTTTTTTGGTGCTTTTTTTAATTGAATATTTTCTTAATTGGGCCTTGTAAGTTTTTTTATTTACTTTTTTTATGGCTATCTTGATTTCATGATTCAGGTTGCGGGTTTGATATGTTGATCTAGTTGACTCATTTTATTTTTTTAGGTTCTTTAGTAATTAAATATTTTTTTTTTCAATTTTATTTTCCAACAATTTTTTTTTCAATTTTATTATTCAATATTAGGTTGTTTGAAAATTAGATTTTGTAATTTTTTTTCAGTTTGCTTTTTGTAGAATTATCCCGATTTGAGAAAGATACGATCTCGTGATCCTATCATATTGAATTGTGCAGTAGTTACCAGCTTGAAGTTATATTTCTATTAGAATTCCTTTGTAATTGTAATACTATATAAGCAGTATGTACATAGAACATTGTGCATAAGAAAATAAGCATTATTCTCAATATCACTTATTTTGAATATTCTTATAAGCCACAACTACATACCTATACTGAGAGGATCTCTTTTAACTTCTCTCATCCACAAAGACATGGTTAGTTATTAGCTATGATGGATTGGATATAATAGCTCTCTAGCAATACTACAAAGTTACTCTTCTTTTAATGACTAGGCATTAGTAATAGAAAAGAGCCATGTTGATGCACTCATTCATGACTTAGGGCATCACAACACTAATCCCTACCTACCCTCAAGCTCCTAGCAAAACTTGAGGTTTTTTTTAGTGGCCTAGATTTCTGTAATTTTTTCCCTCCTATCTTCTAACATATTTATAAAGTCATTAGAGATGGCCTTTGAAAATGAACAGTGACGACTCAAAATCTAATTATAAAGAAAGGTAAATTATGTAAGGTTTTCATTATAGCTTTAAACATAGATTATTGTGGATTAGAATAGTGAAATTTACTTGGATATGGTGTGTAATTAAGAGAACCATGGAGGGTGTTTTAGTATTTTTCACATTGTTTTTCCTATTTTTTATTTGAAAAAGCTGTTAACGTGTGTTCTACACGCTCCACCAAATGAGTGGCACCCATGCCTTTAAGGAGGCGCGTGAGACGCCTCTCGGTGGCCAAATCTAGCCATGTGCCATCTAGATAGATGCACAAAAGTATCCTCTTTCACATCGTATGGCGCGTGTAGAGATATCATGGTTGGATTGTCGCTGGTGATTGATTGTTTATGTTTTTTCTTTCTTTTCTCTCTCCTAACAACTAAATTACACAATTATCCTCTATTTGTTTGTTGTTTGCTTGGGACTGGCAATACGCTAGACCTAAGGTTCTTGGGTCTAGCAACCATGTTTGGTCTTAGACTTAGGCATCGGTCTAACATGGTTGCCAAGGCCAAGTGCGGGTCTACCAACGTTCCAGACCTAGGCGCGGGTTTGGGATGGCCCTGTACCCGTGGCTCTTGAGTCTAGCAGCCTTGCCTGTAACGACCTGGATTTTTCAAAGCCAAAATTGATAGATTTTTTTTTTAATACTTCTTGCAATGACATTTTATGCATTAATAATTATGTTCCTTCCTTGTCATGGCATTATAGGGATATAGTTCTCGTAAAACAACATTCTCATACAATAGATACCTAATATACATGTCCATAATTTATATTTTTATACTTGTACATTTACATTATATCATATTGGCATACTCGTGTGTTTGCATTCTTGTTCTAATCTCGTTATCAACACGAGTTTATAATCGATAATCTTACACAATTAGTACTTTTTTTCATTCGATCCTTATGTGATTTCACAAGATAACATCTTCATAAAAGAAAATACAACATAATTGTATTCATAGCATTGTGCCTACGTGTTCGCACATCCTCATTCGTGCTCCATTACAATTTCCATTACAAGTCCTTAGAAAAGTATCGAATGACAAATATTCAACATAACAACTAAGTCATACTATTACATAGTACCTTTCAAAATATGTGAACATGTGGAACGAGCTTTTCTATGCACCTTGATTGTGTGATGTCCCTATTAAAAAACAACATGGATACAAGAATTGTAAATAATCTAACATAATAATAAGCATTTAAAAGTACATTGTCGTTGCTTTTCATTATTAACTTAGATCGGGAAGATCCCTTCTTAAACTTCTTATATATATTGTATATCTCTTACTATTTTGTTAATTGTACTTTTCTCACTCACACACCCCAACCTCTCCATGAGGTTGTGGGGTCGAAGTTTAACATCAATTGGGTTTAAATACTTCACCTTAACCTGGTCATCCACCTTGGATACTTATAGCCATAGCTAATTGCGAGATTTAAATTCGGCCATTTGTCTCGGATGCCATTAACAAAAACTAATCATGAAATCAACCTTCGTTATTCCTATAAATACCATTAACCAAAACTATTATATATATATATATATATATATATATATAATCAATTCAACCATCCACTATGGATGTTATTAGCCAAAACAAATCATCAAATGCAACCCGGTCATTCATCATGGATGCTATTAGCCGAAACTAATCATCAATCACAACTCGGTCATCCATCTTAGATGTCATTAGCCATAGCTGATCAAACATTTGTCACTGTCATCCATCTCGGATGTTATTAGCCGAAACTGATCAACATTCACAATCTAGTCATCCATCTCGGATGCTGATTAATACTTAAAAGTGTATTTTTATCAAGGTTTTATATTATCATTTTGCACTTGAAGTATCAATAAACTCCTTAACTAAAGCATGCTTTATAATAAATATATATAATAATATAAGATACTTTTAATTCATGGTAAATGTTCATCTTAATTGCAGGCTTATGACATAAATGAAAGGATTGATTGATGAGTTTAAATATTAAAATTGAAAGGACAAAGAGAGAGTCAAACTTAGAAAAGAGATGTTGGTGTAGTCCAAACTAGAACACTATTTGGTAATTGGGTCATATTTGGAGCTGTAGATCTCGGATTTAAGTCTGCTTTATATGAATGGAAAGGTAAGACATAGGCCTACAACTTTCATGTGGAGTCTAAGATTTAAAAAGGCTGTTTTCAAGGCCAAATTATAGCAACAACGAAGAAGTCTGAATTTGTCCTACAACCCAGACACTGTTTAGTGTTCAGTTTATATCTTGAGTTCTACAAGTTCAAATGACCTCAATTTTTTTTCCTGGAAAGATAAGACAATTTCCTAGAATTTTCATGAGTACAGATGGTTTCAATTATAATGTTAGCAATGACGTTTTGTTCAGACAAGAAGATAAGTATTTTCACCAAGTCAAGAGCTGGCCACTCACTCAACAATTAGTCATCAAATCAACAGTTTCAAATTTTGGCCTATAAAAGGAGACATTTGTCATGTATTTAGGCATCTCGGTTGTTCAGATTAAGATCATGCTCTTTATTTCTTTCTTTATATTTTTGTAATGTTTAAGTTTTATTTCATGTTATCTTTTTCTTAATCTCTTATTTATACCTTTTATTTTCTTTACTATACTTATGTTCTTATGTTGTTTATTTATGTTTATCTTTTTCATTATGTTTAGCTAAGTTTATTATGTCAAGGTGAAAAGGTTTTCACTAATGGTGTTAGAATATGTATAATATAAACTCAACATGGACTTTAATATTTATATCCAAGAAAGTTTGTTATTAACATGTCTTATCTTTTTATCTTACTAATTCTTAATACCTTGCTTGTTAAATGATTAATTTAGATTTGTGTTGTATAACACTTGGTATAACAAATGCTTGGCACTTTCATAGCCAATCGTATGGTATAACCTACACATGTGCTAAGAAAGGAACTTGATTTGTTGTTAACATAAGTTGGCATTATGAATTCCTGATAATATTTAAAAGTTTGGTGTTATTTAAATAAGATAATTAATATGATAATGTTAAAAATATATAATGAATTATTAAGGATAAATCATCCGATTGGAACCTTGTTTGTGTGTGGTTTCCAGTTGATTAATAAAAAGAGTTTATACTATACTTATTTTTAATACTATTAGTGGATCCTCTAACCTTGACAATTATTTTATCCTTATTTAATCTTCACATTAATCTTACATCATCATCATCATTTATAATTTATATAGTTAACCTCCTTGTGGTTCGACCCCGGTATTACCAGTTTTTTTATTACTTAGACACTCTTGCACTTGGGAGAAAACATCAATTTTTTAGTCATGTTAGATGCCAATAGCTGAATGATTAGTACTTAAAAGTGTATATTTATCAAGGTTTTATATCATCATTTTGCACTTAAAGTATCAATAACTCCTTAACTAAAGCATGTTTTATAATAACAAGTCTAATACTATAAAATGCCCTAATATATCGTAAATGTTCATCTTAAATGCAGGCCTATCACATAAATCAAAGGATTGATTGATGAATTCAACTACTGAAATTTGTGAAGATAAAGAGATGGTGAAACTTAGAAAAGAGATGTTGGTGCAGTCAGAACTGGAACACTGTTTGGTAATTGGGTCATATCTCGAGTTCTAGATGTCCAAATGACCTCAAAGTTTTACACAGATTCAATAACACATAGGCCTATAACTTTCATGTTTTCATTAAGATCTAAGAAGGCCGTTTTCAAGTTCAAATTATAGCAACAACAAAGAAGTCCGAATCTGTTTTGCAGCCCGAACACTATTCAGTGTTTGGCCCATATCTGGAGTTCTGTAAGTCCAAATGACCTCCATTTTTTTTTCCTGGAAATCCGAGTCCATTTCCTACAACTTTCATGTCTTCCAGTGGACCCAGTTCGGATGGTAACATTTTTGTTTTATTCAGACAAGAAGATAAGGATTTTCACCAAGTTAAAAGTTGGCCACCTACTCAACAATTAGTCATCAAATCAATAATTTTGAATTTTGGCCTATAAAAGGAGGCATTTGCCATGCGTTTGGGGGCTTGGTTGTTCATATCAAGTTCATGCTCTTTATTTCTCTCTTTATTTTTTATTTTTTTTGTAATTCTTAAGTTTTGCTTTCATTAATATCTTGTTTATGTTTTTCATTTTCTTTCCTTTTCTTAGTTAACTTGTATCTTATTTATGTTCTTGTTTTGTTTATTTATGTTTCTCTTCTTTATTATGTTTAGCTAAGTTTATTATATCAAGGTGAAAAAGTTACACTAATGGTGTAAGAACAAGTATGGTGTAAACTCAACATGGACCTTAATGTTTAATATTAACATGTCTTATCTTTTTATCTTACAAATTCTTAATACCTTGCTTGTTAAATGGTTAATCTAGATTTGTGTTGTATAATACTTGGTACAACAAATGTTTGGCACTCTCATAGCCCAACCGTATGGTATTACCTACACCTGGGCTATGAAAGGAACTTGATTTGTTGTTAACATCAGTTAACATCATGAATTCCTGACAATATTTAAAAGTTTGGTGTTATGTAAATAAGATAATTAATATGATCATGTTAATAATTTATAATGAGCTATTAATGAGAAATTATCCGATTGGAACCTTCTTTGTGTGTGGTTTCCAATTGAATAATAAGAGTTTATACTATACTTGTTTGAAATACCATTAGTGGATCCTCTAACCTTGACATTTGTTTTTATCATTGTTTAATCCTTACATTAATCTTTCATCTCAAAGTTCTCATTAATTTCTTCATCTTCATCTTCTTTTATTATTATTATTATTATTATTATTATTATTTACATTCTGTTTATATTCTGTTTTATATTATATAATATATGTCTTTGATCTTTTCATAAACTCAGTATATAGGTTGGAAACTTGTGACCCGATCTTTTAGATCATTCTCAGGTATAACAACGCCACGTACTGAGTATTATTACTTTTACTATTACTATTACTATTACTGTTGTTATTATTGTTGTTGTTGTCTTGTTATTTATAATTTATACAATTAACATCTCTGTGGTTCGACCCTGGTCTTGCCGGGTTATTTATTACTTCGACACTCCTGCACTTGGGAGAAGACATCAATCTTTTGGTCGTGTCACTGAAGCTAATCATCATTTATCCTGGCCATCCACTTAGGATGTTGTTAGTTGAAGCTAATCAATCAATTGTCCCGAACATCCATTCGGATGCCATTAGTCGAAGCTAATCAAACATTTATCTTATTCATCCATTCAGATGCCATTAGCCGAAGCTGATAATCATTTATCCCGGTCATCCACTTAGGATGCCATTAGCTGAAGCTAATCAATTAATTGTCCTAGTCATCCATCTCGGATGCCATTAGCTTAAACTGATCAACAATCACAACTCGAGCATCCATCTCGAATGCCATTAGCCGAAGCTAATCATCATTTATCCCGGTCATCTACTTAGGATGCCATTAACCAAAGCTAATCAATCAATTGTCTTGATCATCCATTTGGATGCCATTAGCCGAAGCTGATCACCATTTATCTTGATCATCCACTTAGAATGCCATTAGCCGAAGCTAATCAACATTTATCTTGGTCATCCACTTAGGATGCCATTAACCGAAGTTAATCAATCAATTGTCCCGTTCATCCATTTACCAAAGCTAATCAAACATTTGTCTCGGTCATCTATTTGGATTCTATTAGCCGAAGCTAATAAGACTCATTTATCTTGGTCATCCACTTAGGATGACATTAGCCAAAGCTAATTATTAACCATCAAACGTTCTAGAGGCGGTTTATGAGATCACTATAACATGGTAATATCCTTTTGAATTGCTCATTCAAACGATTCATAATAATTTGACATTCACTGTAACATAATAGTAGACCCTTCGTGATACTTGTATAGATGACCCGTGATAGTTTAACATTTAGTAAACACGATAACAGATCCTTTGTAATACACAAACAAACATTCCATAACAGTTTAGCATTTAGTATAACACAACAGTACACCTTTTGTATTACTCATCCAACCATTCATAATATAGTACAACAATAGATCCTTAGTAATACTCATACAACCATTCATGATAATTAACATTCAGTATAATATAACGGTAGATCCTTTGTAATACTCATACAACCATTCATCCTAATTACATTTAATATAATACTACGATAGATCCGTTGTAATACTCATACAACCATTCGTCACAATTACATTCAATAAAATACAACCGTAGATACTTCATAATACTCATACAACCATTCATCATAATTACGTTATATAAAATACAACATTAGATCCTTTATAATACTCATATAACTATTCATCACAATTACATTCAATAAAATACAACAATAGATCCTTCGTAATACTCATATAACCATTCGTTAGTAGCCCAAATTCATTATAGCACAATCAACATCTTATAGTTCATTTAATATTCATCGCAACGCAATAATAAATCCACCTTAAACAAGTCATTTCAGAACATTAATATTTTCATCATCGTCTCAACATTCTTCAAGAACTCGATCAACATTTCATAGTCATTTCGATAATGATCAAGAATTCAATCAGACAATTCATTGTTGTTTCATCTTTCATCAAGGATTCAATAATATATCATCATAAGTAAATCATTTCAAAACATAAACATCATATGAGAAGGTGGTGGAAAACACCTACCCATTCCACCTACGGTTTGTCCTTGTCTTGACAATAGTTCGATTCCAACAGCATCACCTAAGACATCAGTGCCACAATTTGTTATATTTGCATCCTTAAATCACATTCCTCACCATACTTATTTCAAGAATCCATATGTTCATATTCAAGTGTTTCACATATTATACCATCATATAATAAAATTGTTGCAAGCATTTGAGTCAGTTATGCTTGGGAGGCCTATTGTAGAAATCGACAGGGAAAACTGACACGCTACAGACTAGACAGTTCGACAACGAAAACTAGTTTGCCGCAGGCTACGTAATTCGACATCAAAAACTGGTTTGCTGTTGGCGCCATAATTTCAACAGCAAATGCTAATTCGCTGCAAATAACTCCATATCAGCAGCGAGTCACAAATTCTTTGCAGACAATATAATTTCGGCAGTAAATCACAATTTCGTTGTAAAACACATAATTCGTCAACTCAATTTCGACAGCGAATTTCAAATTCGTTACAGACCATACAACTTCGACAGCGAACCCCAAATTTGCTATAAGAGACACAATTAGGCAGTGGTTGTTAATTCGCTGCAGACCATACAACTTCGGCAGTGAATCCCAAATTCACTGTAGAACACACAATTTGATAAGGAATGTTAATTCACTGCAAACAACTCAATTTCAATAGCAAATTTGAAATTCGTTGCAGACCATATAACTTCGGTAGCGAACCCCAAATTTGTTGCAGAACACATAATTCAGCATCGAATGTTAATTCGGTATAAACAACTCAATTTCGGCTGCGAATTTCAAATTCAACGTAGACTATACAACTTCGATAACGAATCCCAAATTCGCTGTAGAACGCACAATTCGGCAGCAAATGTTAATTCGTTACAAACAACTCAATTTCAACAGCGAATTGCAAATTCGCTGTAGACAATTCAACTTCGGTAGCGAATCCCAAATTCACTATAGAACACACAATTCGGCAGTGAATGTTAATTCGCTGCAAACAACTCGATTTCAACAAAAAATTGCTACAAACAATTCAACTTCAACATCGAATCTCAAATTCACCGCAGAACACACAATTCGGCTGCGAATTTGAAATTCACTGCAAAACATGCACTTTCGATAGCAAATCACAAATTCACTTTAGACAATGCAATTTCAATAACAAATGATGATTCACTGCGGACAACATGATTCGGCAACAAAACTGTTTTGCTGCAGGCAACACCATTCTATAACGAAACTAATTCGTTCTAACAACATAATTCAACAATGAAAATTCCTTCATTGCAGATAACACAAATCGGCAGCGAAACTAATTTGTTGTAGAGCACTTGATTGGGTAGTAAAACTAATTCGCTATAGACCACTTAATTCAACAGCAAAAGTAATTCGCTGCATATAACCTAACTCTGCACGTAACATCATCTTAACATATTATTATACAATTTCATCAAACACAAACAAAAATTTATGTCATTAACACCAATATAGTTCTAGTTTTGGTTTCAACAAGGTCTAATGTTCCAATGACTACACAATTATGTACATAACCCTTTCTAACACAAGTTCTTCTATCATACATGCAAGAATTAATATAATAACACCATTATGGATTCTGTTTTAGTTCAAGTATGTCCTTAAGGGTTCAACAAGATCATGATTTCTACATTTCTTCATCTCATTCCCCTTAGATCTTCCATTTAATTATTTCCAAAACTATGAGTGCATGAACACTAAACCTTCTACTTTGGGGTTTTCATCCCCTCCCTGTTTTGAAATCGTGAGGCAGCAACCAGCCAAGGAAAAATACTTCTCTTACCTCATGTTTTTGACAACCTTAGAGCAAGTTTTGGTGA
The DNA here is from genome assembly GCF_005239225.2 of Populus alba. Classification (NCBI taxonomy): domain Eukaryota; kingdom Viridiplantae; phylum Streptophyta; class Magnoliopsida; order Malpighiales; family Salicaceae; genus Populus; species Populus alba. Next base: position 14,701,557 of record NC_133289.1, on the reverse strand, counting down.
CATGGTTCTTTCCTCAATCTTGGTTTTTCCTTCTCTTCCATCTCTGTTATACAATAGGTCTGTCACGCTCCCTCTCCTCTCATGGTTTCAGTCATCAACATAACTCCCTAGCTTTCTTCTTCTTCAAACACTCAATGCAGGGGACATGCAGCTGGTGAAGAGGGTGGTTGTTATAGTCAAAGCTGCTTGCCGGTTATGTGGAAGGGGCTTGAACTCTTTCTCCTTCCATGGCTTCGACCACTTCTGTCTTTTCATTGGTCTCCTTTCTTCTCCAACATTCAAAGCTGGTGCATGCAGCTGTTGTAGGTAGATTTTTAAGGAGAGGAAGAAGGTAAGAACATGCAGCCTGTTTTGAAAAGAGTGTCCATTTCTCTATCCTTATTGCATTTATACCCCTTTTAAATGCAAATGGGTGTTTGGATGTTGGACTAAGATTGTCCGTATCCCCCTTTTGGGTTATCCTTGGGTTGGTTTCCATTCTCATTCTCCCATAGAATAGGCTGGTCCAACAATAATTTTGTTAGGTTTGACAGTGTTGCTGTTGATTTAGAAATCAGCAGCCATAGAGTGCGTCGTTGCTGATTCAGAAATTTGCAGCCAAAATCTTTGTTGCTGTCAATTTTGAAATCAACAGCCAAGTATTGTGTCGTTGTCGATTCAGAAATTAGCAGCAAAAATTGTCACCGTCGATTCAGAAATCAACAGCAAAACTATGTCGTTGCTGATTCAGAAATCGGCAGCCAAAAACTTTGCTATTGCTGATCCAGAAATCGACAGCGCCGGTAGAGTTGCTTTAGCTTATCTTTTTTTTTTTTTTGGTGCTTACATTGTCAAACCCAGCTAGTAGCCAAATTGCTTAGAATTATTTATAAATGAATAAATTTGAATATTTATCATATTAACCTTTTTTATCAAATAATAATTGATTTATTTAATTTTTAAAACACATAATATAGTTTATAATTGCTCTTAATTAAAAATTAGGGACATAATTGAATTATATGCCACATGATTATATAAATTAATAATAAATAAATTAGTTTTTGATTCATGGAAAGAGTTGAAACATGAACTACTATCATGCTCTAAACAACAACCAAAAAAAAAAAAATTTGATACTATTAATTTTTTGTTTAAAATAGTAAAAACAACTTAAGACAGTAGCAAAAAGTAACATATAAGAAAATTAATAAAGATTTTAATTTATTCTGATAAGTTTTGAAGTAAAATAATTATTTTCAAATTTTAATGTTTATTATTTTTAAATAATTTCTGAATTTGGATTTTTATTTAAGATACTTCAAGGATATTTTAAAAGTTTTTTTTTATAAAATATATAAAAAAAAACATTCAAAATATTAATTAAGATTTTTATTTAGAATACTTCAAGTTTTATAAAATATATAAAAAAACTTATACAAAAAATTAATTAAGATTTCTATTTAGGATACTTCAAGGATAGTTTAAAATGTTTTTTTATATATAAAAATAAAAATATTAAATATGATTTCTGTTTATGATATTTTAAGAAAGATTTAAATGTTTTTTTATAAATACAAAAATTATAAAAAAAAAAAAAATTAATCATGGCTACCAGACCCAAGGTGCTTAAAACATTCTTTATAATCTTAATATTTTTTTTTTACATTTTAAAAAATGATATTGACCCGCTGCAAAGCGCATATTAATATACTAGTATGATATGGAATTAGGTTATTCAGTGTTTGTAGTAGTTAATCAAATGATATATATATATATATATATATATATATATATATATATATATATATATATATATTTAAAAGAGTGTTTGAGAGTATTGTTGTGGTTGTTTTTCAAAGTATTTTTTGCTCATAAATACTTCAAGATAATGCTCGTTTTTTTTTAAATTATTTTTAATATCAGCTTATCAAAACGATCCTAAAATATATAAAAAATAATTTTAAGCAAAAATAAATTTTGAATTTTAACAAACCTTTGTTTGGACCGCACTCCCAAATGAGAACTTAGTCCAAGAAGTACAAAATCGATTCTAGATGTCCAATGCAAAACAATCCCTATTGAAGAATTTAGAGACCTTTTAAATTCAAAAAATAAAAGTGTTTTTTCTTGTTTTTATATGATTATCACTCTAAGAATTGAGATATATATGTTTGGAAAATAAAAGAAAAATAAACTTTTTATTTTAATGATTCAAGGGATATTTATACTCCATGAACCTTATTATTTTAGTGAAGTGGAGGAATCAGAGAATCATTGAGCATTAATGAGATGAAAATATGGTAAATCCTTGAAAAACCTTTCATACATCTATGGATGTAGAGAAATGATTATTTTTTACATGAATAAATCATGTTAATAATTTTAAGATATAATCTTATGATTTTAGCATGGATCTTCAAGATTAATTAAGTGTGATGCATAGTCAAACCTAGAGGAGATAAGTTTGGCAACTTGCTTGATTTACAATGTCTTGAACTAAGTCTATTATTGAATTTAAGTATATTGAGTAATAACTTACTAAACTTATTATACTTTAAGCCTTAAACCCAAATATAATGATTAATGGTACTTTTAAGCTATTTCAAAACATAAAAATATTTGAGTATAAAATACTGAATTATAAAAAAAAATGTTTTTTATTTATCAAACAACATCTTTCTTCTGATGAAGAGATACGTTATATACAAGCAAATAAGGAAGACAACAACACAAACCAAGCACCATATTCCTTAATTTGAAAGTTTAGGTTCCACGCAAAAAGATAAACTCAGATTTTCTGAAACAAAACTATCAGATAGAAATGCTCAATATAAAAGCTAAACAGCTGCTTTCAAATTTATGATATCTTTATCTTGTTGCCCATAATCATTTCCCACTTCCTGTGACCCGAGATAAATGAATAAAACAAAGAAGAAAAAAAAAGGCAAGAGGGAACAAACAAGGAAATATGAAACACAACAAAAGCCAAAACATCACCATGAACGTCCAATGCTTCTGATTATACCATTGGGATGGAGTTATTGTCCTTGTGAAGAAAGAAATAATTAACTGATTATCCCATGCCTGCACCCTTTGCTTGAGGTTTATAAATTGCTGGGTTGTTTGTCCTCTATACAAACGAGCAGGTCTATGGTCTCGTGAAGACAGAATTAACTGGTGAAAGCTACAAACTGAAAGAATCAAACCAATAAAAACAAGGATTTTACTCAATTTGAAGTGGGTGCACCTCCTCTTAAAAAGAGCTTCGCTGTCAAAACAATGCTGTTGGAGCTTTTGATGTCTGGTTAATGATGTATAAATATCAATAATCATCTCGCAGCACGTTCTTCGCCAATGAATTGCACCATCTTGTCAATCCAGTCCCAAGGCTGTTACAGTTTCTTCTTAGGTGAGCTGCAAGTCATCTGCAGGAACTTCGCAGCTGTTTCATCACTCGGATAACTCGCAGTGGCGAGATATATGTGCACATGCAAGTCTTGGCTTCACCCTGTCAAGAGCTGTCGATTAATAAACACTCTTTAACAGTACAGTCTAGTCTCAGCCAAATAATTCTGTATCTGCATGCTGATAATTGTTCCAAAATGACCAAGTCGAAAGAAAACGAATGGGCAGGGCACTTCGATTACAAAACCAAAATAGGCAAACCTAGAAACACCACAGCAAACAAATGAAAAGTAATTGCGGACCAACTAAGAGCACACCCATGAGAGGGATGGAATTATTTCAAATCCTGGAGAAACTTTAAACATAGTAGTACATCGGCAGAAGCTACATCAGGGGTGGCATCAACTAAAAAGAAGCTTAAAAAAAAACATTACATCATTGAAAAACGGTGGGAAAACAAAGGGAAACAAGCCATGTGTTCACACAGCATGTCACCTTAAATAGAACTACAAAGCAAGACACCTATCGCCCCCTCTCAAATCCAATACGAGTTCTACCAGAGCCTCCATCATGGCCATCTCGTGTTGAAGATCCTCCACTAGCTCTCATTGTGCCACCAGAACCAACTTTGTCCATGGCTTTCTTACCCTTCTTCACTTCAGTCAAAAACTGATCCAGACCAAATGGATCAGCTTCTTCTTCTTCATCCTTCTCAAACTCAACTGGCCTGTCCCGTGGGCCTGTCCTCTGTGAAGTACCAGCAAATTCCTTGTCAGGTTTGAATCGTTCCGTCTTCATTATCTTATCTATTTGCTCATCTGCACCTCCATACATATCAGCATCCGCATTCTTCTTTGGCTGATATAGAGTTGAAAGTGTGGGCTGAGCTGTGAAAAGGCCTTTGTCGTACACGTTGTATTGATCATCAGCAGCAAAACCAGAATCCATTCCTTTCTCTTGGTTGAACAACCTTTGATCATATGCAACTTCTCCCCCTTTTCCAGCTCCAGTAGAGGCCATACCAAGAGCAACCTTCTCACTGATGTCACGATCTCTATCTCTTGTGATCTTGCTCTTCTTACCCATTGCAGCATCTTTTGCTTCCAGTCTTCTTTCTCTCTCCCTTTCTCGACGGCGCTCCTCACGAATTTTCTCACGCCGCAGCCTCTCTTCCCTCTCTTCCCTTGTCTCCTTTGGGGCATCCCTCTCCCTTTCCTTCACGTGTTCATATTCCCCTCTCATGTCAACATCATCCATTGCACCCCTCTCTAATGGAACTGGAGCAGAAGGAGGGGGTGCTGCACCGGTTCTCTCAGAACGTGCTTTCTGAGCTAATGCCCGTAACTCCTGCTCTTTCCTTTCCTTCTCCTTCATCATCATCTCCTTTTGAACCTTGGATCTCATAGCAACAGCTTCTCTAGCCTTCTGCTCGGCAACATAAAGGGCCTCTGACAGCTTAGCAAAATTATCATTAATCTGAACATCCTGCAGGCCTCTTCCATCAGCAGCCAGACGCTTATCAAGAGGAATTGTGTAACCCTTAGGATTCTTCCAATTCGAGATACAAGGCGGGATTTTCCAATCCTGCTGATCTTTCACAGTCACAGGTCGAGGCGGCGAGTGCATAACCGGCACAGGTGGTGATCCCGAAGCCTTAGGAACCCTCTTATGCTTGAACTTAGGTGGCTCAAGTGGGTCCACAGGCATTTCCACCATTCTAATAATCCTCTCTTTGGCACCAGAGTTAAACGCTGCTGACTGCTGAGAAGGCTTATACTTAATATACTTTGAATCCGAAGATTGTTTGGGCACATTCTTTGGCTGAGCTGCGCTCAACCTGACATTCACAATTTTTTCAAGCGCAGCTTTTGTTTCCAGTGTGGTCTCCTCAATCTCTTTCTGCAATTCCTCACCCTCACCCTCATCCTCACCCTCATCTCCCTCTTCCTCACTCTTCAACAGCTTTGGAATCAAAATCCTTATGTTGCGAATACACAATCTTCTTGGCATTCTCATTCTGTTTCACAATTGCATCATAAGCAAACATTCCCATGAGCATCAACAGTCAACGCCAAAATCTTCGAACCAGGTTTTTGCAGATTTACTCCTACCCATATCAAGCGGGTATTGAGCAACATGAATCTCAGGAAATGCACCCCCATCACCAAAATCTTCAACTTTCCTGGGAACAAAACCCTTACGCTGCAAGTAAGGAGGTACGGGGTTATGCTTAATTGCAGCAGAAGCAGATTGTTCAGCCTCAGATGAACTAAACCTCTGCTTGAACCACGGATCATTGGAATGATCATAGTAAGTTGTGGTAGTGGATTTAACCGGAGGCAGTAATTCCTTTAAAGCCGCCATGATAATTGCAGCCTCCTAGAGGAAGATAAAACCCTAACCCTAACCCTAAATCGTCCATTAAAAAAAGTGAAAGAAATCAATCAGTTCACCTACGTAATCAAATCTTAATTAAGAACTAATTAATATAACAAAAAAATAAGAATAAACTTCATCAAATAAAAATAGATTCTTAATAGCCTAAACAGGGGAAAAAAGGAAGAAAAATCAACCTACTTACTCGAATATGTCTCTGCTGAAGCTTTTTCAGAAGAAATATTTCAAAAAATAGAGATATGATTTAGGGATTCGACAACAAATATGAGAGAGAGAGAGAGAGAGAGAGAGAGAGAGAGAGGCGGCTGGTGATAAAAAACACGATCAGATAATTTGAAAGCTGAGAGAGGAGCAAGAGGAAATATGATGGGTCGTTTTTATTGGGCTTGCTTTACTCGGGTCGGTGCTCCAGAATCCGTCAGGACTCGGACTCGAGACCTGGCTAGTCAATAAGAGCCACGTTGATGACTACGTCGGATGACCAATACGATCTTACCACTTATATACGTCAGGGACAAATATGTCAATTAAATAGTCAAATTAGACCTATATTTGTAATTTGATAGTTTGGTGGAGGCACCGTTTGGCAGCTCGCGCAAATCAGCTGCTCTTTCACAGGAGTCATTGCTCACTCCCTCCTCTTCTACTCAAATCAAACGCAAACTCAAAGGCGTCTTCTCTTTCTACTAGACGACCTAAAAAGACAAAAAACCCTCCGTTACAAAGGCATACAAATATTATTAATGGCGGTCGCGGAGAGCTCGAGAGAGACGACAGCAGGAACGCTGCGAAATGCGTTTGGCAATGTGCTCTCTTTCTTCATTCTCCTCTTGATTGGAGTTCTGGCGTTCTCGATTCGCAAATCAGCTGCTCTTTCACAGGAGTCGTTGCTCACTCCCTCCTCTTCTACTCAAATCAAACGCAAACTCAAAGGCGTCTTCTCTTTCTACTAGACGACCTAAAAAGACAAAAAAACCCTCCGTTACAAAGGCACACAAATATTATTAATGGTGGTCGCGGAGAGCTCGAGAGAGACGACAGCAGGAACGCTGCGAAATGCGTTTGGCAATGTGCTCTCTTTCTTCATTCTCCTCTTGATTGGAGTTCTGGCGTTCTCGATTCGCCTTTTCTCTGTCAGTTCACTCCTCTAACCCTCTGCTTCTAGATCCGATCTTTATAATTGCCATTTCTGGTATAATTTTGTGTTTACCCGTTTGGTTTCTGAGGAAGTAGAGGAAAATTCAATTAAACTGGTTTATTGATCGACTTTTTTAAATTTGAATTCGCTGTCTTTTTCCATTTGGAAAGCAAAGGAAAAGATATGAGATTTTTCTTTGCCTTAAAAAAAGAAAAAAATATTTCTTTTTCTTCTGAAACTAAAGCGAGAAGGTTGACATGGCCTGGCCTGTCCAGGTAATTTTTCTGATTGTATGATTTGAGCCTTTTTTTTTTTTTGTTAAAAAAAAAGCTTTGGTATTATTGGAAGTAGAGTTGATTTGTGTGTTTTGTTAGCTGTTGCAGTTTTGTAAACTTGTGGATTGATTTTCAGGTAATAAAGTATGAGAGTGCTATTCACGAGTTCGATCCGTATTTCAATTACAGAGTCACCCAGGTTCGATTTTCCTCACGATAGTTCTTGAAATCCTTTCTTTTATTTTTTTATACAAATTTGTACAGAGTATGAGAAATTTAAGTGTTGTGTGTTTTAGTTTTGACAAAAAGAATGGGGTTTATGACTTTCGGAGTTGGTTTGATGATTGAACCTGGTAAGCGCAGATAATTCTCACGCTGGAAAGTTGTTGGTTAGCTGTTCTTTTTGCTAGGTTTTTTGTATGGGAACTTAAATTGCCTGTTTTTGTATATTTCACTTAAGGTATCCTCTTGGTCGTGTGATTGATGGAACTGTTTACCCTGGGGTGACCTTGACAGCAGGCACACTTTGGTGGTGAGTACCTTGTAGGTAATCATAAGAAATACATTCATTAGTTTCTGGCGTAAATTTGCAATGCTACTTTTCTGTGCTTGTTGCTGTTTGCAGTTTCCGTGAATTATTAACATTTGCAATGGCATGTATTACTGAGTCCTATATTGTCTAATTTTTTGAGTCATTACTCTCCGGTGTCATGTTATTGAATTCCTTGAACTTTCCATTGTCTATCGAGTCTGTTTGTGTATTCACTGCACCAATTTTCTCTGCATTTGCTTCATGGGCGACTTACTTTTGACCAAGGTTTTGTATAGTGACTCAATTCTTGTCTCTACTGATGTAGATTGTAGCTGGTTTTGCTGATGACATTCAATTGTTTATCTTAATAGGAAGTTAAGGGTACTGGTGCAGGACTGACAGCAGCTATTCTTTTGGCCATGGTAAATTATATAACAGGTATTCATAACTTTATGGTTTCCTTGTAATATTGTATCTATATTTTTTGAACAGCAGCAATGAGGCATTACTTTTTGATATGAGTTTGTCGCAATATTATAAAAAACTATTTCACCTAGTTTCTAATAATTTGTATGTCTTCTTCCAATTGGTATGCCTGGTTCACAATTCCCTTTGTCTTTTTTGTTTTGTCTTTTGTATTCTGATCAGTTGATGAATGGAGATCATTGTAAATAAAAATGTTATTGTTGTTTTTTTTAGAGGATACAACGTTTGACAAATTTGAAAGAAAAATGTTCAACTTTTAACGCATGCTTTTAAAGTCTGTATAGTTGGGTTGGCCC